>NW_027464585.1:59318536-59328536 GCF_043290135.1 Rhipicephalus microplus | reverse complement strand
TAATGCGGTTTTACGACGGTTCATACCTTAACCTAACCTAACCTAACCTAACCTAACCTAACCTTACCTAACCTAACCTAACCTAACCCAACCCAACTTAACCTAACCTAACCTAACCTAACCTAAACTAACCCAACCCAACCTAACCTAACCTAAGCTAACCTAACCTAACCTAACCAAACCTAACCTAACCTAACTTTACCTAACCTAACGTAACCTAACCTAACCTATTCTAACGTAACCTAACCTTACCTGACCTAACCTAACCTAACGTAACCTAACCTAACCTAACATAACCTAACGTAACCTAACCTAACCTAACCTAACGTAACCTAACCTAACCTAACCCAACCTAACCCAACCCAACCCAACCCAACAACACCCAACCCAACCTAACCTAACCTAACCTAACCTTACCTAACCTAACCAAATTATCCTTACCTAACCTAACCTAACCTAACGTAACGTAACCTAACCTAACCTAACCTAACGTAACCAAACCTAACGTAACCTAACCTAACCTAACCTAACCTAACCCAACCTAACCTAACCTAACCTAACCTAACCCAACTCAACCCAACCTAACCTAATCTAACCTAACCTAACCTAACCTAACCAAACCTAACCTAACCTAACCTAACCTAACCTAACCTAACGACGGTTGCAAGCGCTTTCACATTAAATATCGCAGTTCCCCACTTTTAATGGTGAAAAACACTGCATCTCAGTAATTGACATCGTTTAATGCGGTTTTACGACGGTTCATATCTTAACCTAACCTAACATTCGCACTTGTATCTAAAAACGCTCTATTACACTGTTTTGTTCACAATTACGATATTTGCATAACCTCACAGTTTTTCACCAACTTATTGCAGTACAGAACGCTGTATCTCGCTAAATGACATTGTTCTTTAAGGTTTCACGATGCTTGCATGCGATTTAAGGAGAATATCACAATATAGCAGTTTCGCACTTGTAACGGTAGAACACGCAGTATTTGGCTTGTTCATGCCGTTTTGTGTACTTTCACAACATTTCACCTATCGCAGTTTAATACTCGCTATAAAACAACACTATCTCGTTAGATGACGTCGTTTTTGGTAGTTTCACGACGCTACCTAGCTTAAACTAACCTAACCTAACCTAACCTTCGCACTTCTATCGTTAGAAAACGTTTTACTCGCCACTTTACAATGTTTTCTACAAGATTACGACGGTTTCATGCGCTTTCACATTAGATATCGTAGTTCCCGACTTGTAATGTTGAAAAACACTACATCTCACTAAGTGACATTGTTTAATGCGGTTTTACGACGGTTGATATGTCAACTTAACCTAACATTCGCACTTGTATCTAAAGACGCTCAATTACACTGTTTCGTTCACAATTACGATATTTGCTTGACCTCACAGTTTCTCACCAACTTATTACAGTACAGAACGCTGTATCTCGCTAAATGACATCGTTCTTTAAGGTTTCACGATACTTGCATGCGCTTTACCGAGAATGTCACAACATAGCACTTTCGCACTTGTAACGGTACAACACGCAGTATTTGGCTTGTTCATGCCGTTTTGTGTGCTTTCACAACATTTTACCTATCGCCGTTTCGTACTCGCAATAAAACAACACTATCTCGTTAGATGACGTCGTTTTTGGTGGTTTCACGACGCTACCTAGCTTAAACTAACATAACTCAACCTAACATAACCTTCGCACTTCTATCGTTAGAAAACGTTTTACTCGCTACTTTACATTGCTTTCTACAACATTACAACGGTTTCAAGCGCTTTCACATTAGATATCGCAGTTCCCAACTTGTAAAGGTGAAAAACACTGCATCTCACTAAGTGACATTGTTTATTGCGGTTTTACGACGGTTCATACCTTAACCTAACGTAACCTAACCTAACCTAACCCAACCTAACCTAACATAACCTAACCTAACCTAACCTAACCTAACCAAACCTAACCTAACGTAACCTAACCTAACCTAACCTAACCTAACCTAACCTAACGACGGTTGCAAGCGCTTTCACATTAAATATCACAGTTCCCCACTTTTAATGGTGAAAAACACTGCATCTCAGTAATTGACATTGTTTAATGCGGTTTTACGACGGTTCATATCTTAACCTAACCTAACATTCGCACTTGTATCTAAAAACGCTCTATTACACTGTTTTGTTCACAATTACGATATTTGCATAACCTCACAGTTTTTCACCAACTTATTGCAGTACAGAACGCTGTATCTCGCTAAATGACATTGTTCTTTAAGGTTTCACGATGCTTGCATGCGATTTAACGAGAATATCACAATATAGCAGTTTCGCACTTGTAACGGTAGAACACGCAGTATTTGGCTTGTTCATGCCGTTTTGTGTGCTTTCACAACATTTTGCCTATCGCAGTTTCGTACTCGCAATAAAACAACACTATCTCGTTAGATGACGTCGTTTTTGGTGGTTTCACGACGCTACCTAGCTTAAACTAACATAACCTAACATAACCTTCGCACTTCTATCGTTAGAAAACGTTTTACTCGCTACTTTACATTGCTTTCTACAACATTACGACGGTTTCAAGCGCTTTCACATTAGATATCGCAGTTCCCAACTTGTAAAGGTGAAAAACACTGCATCTCACTAAGTGACATTGTTTATTGCAGTTTTACGACGGTTCATACCTTAACCTAACGTAACCTAACCTAATCTAACCCAACCTAACATAACCTAACCTAACCTAACCAAACCTAACCTAACGTAACCTAACCTAACCTAACCTAACCTAACGACGTTTGCAAGTGCTTTCACATTAGATATCGCCGTTCCCAACTTGTAATGGTGAAAAACACTGCATCTCACTAAGTGACATTGTTTAATGCGGTTTTACGACGGTTCATATCTTAACCTAACCTAACATTCGTACTTGTATTGAAAAACGCTCTATTACACTGTTTCGTTCACAATTACGATATTTGCATAACCTCACAGTTTTTCACCAACTTATTGCAGTACAGAACGCTGTATCTCGCTAAATGACATCGTTCTTTAAGGTTTCACGATGCTTGCATGCGCTTTAACGAGAATATCACAATATAGCAGTTTCGCACTTGTAACGGTAGAACACGCAGTATTTGGCTTGTTCATGCCGTTTTGTGTGCATTCACAACATTTTACCTATCGCAGTTTAATACTCGCAATAAAACAACACTATCTCGTTAGATGACGTCGTTTTTGGTAGTTTCACGACGCTACCTAGCTTAAACTAACCTAACCTAACCTAACCTTCGCACTTCTATCGTTAGAAAACGTTTTACTCGCAACTTTACAATGTTTTCTACAAGATTACGACGGTTTCATGCGCTTTCACATTAGATATCGTAGTTCCCGACTTGTAATGTTGAAAAACACTACATCTCACTAAGTGACATTGTATAATGCGGTTTTACGACGGTTCATATGTCAACCTAACCTAACATTCGCACTTGTATCTAAAGACGCTCAATTACACTGTTTCGTTCACAATTACGATATTTGCTTGACCTCACAGTTTCTCACCAACTTATTACAGTACAGAACGCTGTATCTCGCTAAATGACATCGTTCTTTAAGGTTTCACGATACTTGCATGCGCTTTACCGAGAATGTCACAACATTGCAGTTTCGCACTTGTAACGGTACAACACGCAGTATTTGGCTTGTTCATGCCGTTTTGAGTGCTTTCACAACATTTTACCTGTCGCAGTTTCGTACTCGCATTAAAACAACACTATCTCGTTAGATGACGTCGTTTTTGGTGGTTTCACGACGCTACCTAGCTTAAACTAACATAACTCAAACTAACCGGACCTTCGCACTTCTATCGTTAGAAAACGTTTTATTCGCTACTTTACAATGTTTTCTACAAGATTACGATGGTTTCATGCGCTTTCACATTAGATATCGCAGTTCCCGACTTGTAATGATGAAAAACACAGCATCTCACTAAGTGACATTGTTTAACGCGGTTTTAGCGCGGTTCATATCTTAACCTAACCTAACCTTACCTAAACCAACCTAACCTAACCTAACCTAACCAAACCTTACCTAACATACCCTAACCTAACCTAACCTAACCAAACCTAACCTAACCTAACCTAACCTAACCTAACCTAACCTAACCTAACCTAACCTAACCTAACCTAACCTAACCTAACCTAACCTAACGACGTTTGCAAGCGCTTTCACATTAGATATCGCAGTTCCCGACTTGCAATGGTGAAAAACACTGCATCTCACTAAGTGACATTGATTAATGCAGTTTTACGACGGTTCATTTCTTAACCTAACCTAACATTCGCACTTGTATTAAAAAACGCTCTATTACACTGTTTCGTTCACAATTAGGATATTTGCATAACCTCACAGTTTTTCACCAACTTATTGCAGTAGAGAACGCTGTATCTCGCTAAATGACATTGTTCTTTAAGGTTTCACGATGCTTGCATGCGCTTTAACGAGAATATCACAATATAGCAGTTTCGCACTTGTAACGGTAGAACACGCAGTATTTGGCTTGTTCATGCCGTTTTGTGTGCTTTCACAACATTTCACCTATCGCAGTTTAATACTTGCTATAAAACAACACTATCTCGTTAGATGACGTCGTTTTTGGTAGTTTCACGACGCTACCTAGCTTAAGCTAACCTAACCTAACCTAACCTTCGCACTTCTATCGTTAGAAAACGTTTTACTCGCCACTTTACAATGTTTTGTACAAGATTACGACGGTTTCATGCGCTTTCACATTAGATATCGTAGTTCCCGACTTGTAATGTTGAAAAACACTACATCTCACTAAGTGACATTGTTTAATGCGGTTTTACGACGGTTGATATGTCAACCTAACCTAACATTCGCACTTGTATCTAAAGACGCTCAATTACACTGTTTCGTTCACAATTACGATATTTGCTTGACCTCACAGTTTCTCACCAACTTATTACAGTACAGAACGCTGTATCTCGCTAAATGACGTCGTTCTTTAAGGTTTCACGATACTTGCATGCGCTTTACCGAGAATGTCACAACATAGCAGTTTCGCACTTGTAACGGTACAACACGCAGTATTTGGCTTGTTCATGCCGTTTTGTGTGCTTTCACAACATTTTACCTATCGCAGTTTCATACTCGCAATAAAACAACACTATCTCGTTAGATGACGTCGTTTTTGGTGGTTTCACGACGCTACCTAGCCTAAACTAACATAACTCAACCTAACATAACCTTCGCACTTCTATCGATAGAAAACGTTTTACTCGCTACTTTACATTGCTTTCTACAACATTACGACGGTTTCAAGCGCTTTCACATTAGATATCGCAGCTCCCAACTTGTAAAGGTGAAAAACACTGCATCTCACTAAGTGACATTGTTTATTGCGGTTTTACGACGGTTCATACCTTAACCTAACGTAACCTAACCTAACCTAACCTAACCTAACCTAACCAAACCTAACCTAACCTAACCTAACGTAACCTAACCTAACCTAACCTAACCTAACCAAACTACGTTTGCAAGCGCTTTCACATTAGATATCGCAGTTCCCGACTTGTAATGGTGAAAAACACTGCGTCTCACTAAGTGACATTGATTAATGCGGTTTTTCGACGGTTCATATCTTAACCTAACCTAACATTCGCACTTGTATTAAAAAACGCTCTATTACACTGTTTCGTTCACAATTACGATATTTGCATAACCTCACAGTTTTTCACCAACTTATTGCAGTACAGAACGCTGTATCTCGCTAAATGACATTGTTCTTTAAGGTTTCACGATGCTTGCATGCGCTTTAACGAGAATATTACAATATAGCAGTTTCGCACTTGTAACGGTAGAACACGCAGTATTTGGCTTGTTCATGCCGTTTTGTGTGCATTCACAACATTTCACCTATCGCAGTTTAATACTCGCAATAAAACAACACTATCTCGTTAGATGACGTCGTTTTTGGTAGTTTCACGACGCTACCTAGCTTAAACTAACCTAACCTAATCAAACGTTCGCACTTCTATCGTTAGAAAACGTTTTACTCGCAATTTTACAATGTTTTCTACACGATTACGACGGTTTCATGCGCTTTCACATTAGATATCGTAGTTCCCGACTTGTAATGTTGAAAAACACTACATCTCACTAAGTGACATTGTTTAATGCGGTTTTACGACGGTTGATATCTCAACCTAACCTAACATTCGCACTTGTATCTAAATACGCTCAATTACACTGTTTCGTTCACAATTACGATATTTGCTTGACCTCACAGTTTCTCACCAACTTATTACAGTACAGAACGCTGTATGTCGCTAGATGACATCGTTCTTTAAGGTTTCACGATACTTGCATGCGCTTTAACGAGAATATCACAATAAAGCAGTTTCGCACTTGTAACGGCACAAGACGCAGTATCTGGCTAGTTCATGCCATTTTGTGCGCTTTCCCAATATTTCACCTATCGCAGTTTCGTACTCGCAATAAAACAACACTATCTCGTTAGATGACATCGTTTTTGGTGGTTTCACGACGCTCCCTAGCTCAAACTAACCGAACCTTCGCACTTCTATCGTTAGAAAACGTTTTATTCGCTACTTTACAATGTTTTCTACAAGATTACGACGGTTTCATGCGCTTTCACATTAGATATCGCAGTTCCCGACTTGTAATGGTGGAAAACACAGCATCTCACTAAGTGACATTGTTTAATGCGGTTTTAGCGCGGTTCATATCTTAACCTAACCTAACCTTACCTAACCCAACCTAACCTAACCTAACCTAACCTAACCAAACCTTACCTAACATACCCTAACCTAACCTAACCTAACCTAACCAAACCTAACCTAACCTAACCTAACCTAACCTAACCTAACCTAACGACGTTTGCAAGCGCTTTCACATTAGATATCGCAGTTCCCGACTTGTAATGGTGAAAACACTGCATCTCACTAAGTGACATTGTTTAATGCGGTTTTACGACGGTTCATACCTTAACCTAACATAACCTAACCTAACCTAACCTTACCTAACCTAACCTAACCTAACCCAACCCAACTTAACCTAACCTAACCTAACCTAAACTAACCTAACCCAACCTAACCTAACCTAACCTAACCTAACCCAACCTAACCCAACCCATCCCAACCTAACCTAACCTAAGCTAACCTAACCTAACCTAACCAAACCTAACCTAACCTAACTTAACCTAACCTAACGTAACCTAACCTAACCTATTCTAACGTAACCTAACCTTACCTGACCTAACCTAACCTAACGTAACCTAACCTAACCTAACATAACCTAACGTAACCTAACCTAACCTAACCTAACGTAACCTAACCTAACCTAACCCAACCTAACCCAACCCAACCCAACAACACCCAACCCAACCTAACCTAACCTAACCTAACCTTACCTAACCTAACCAAATTATCCTTACCTTACCTAACCTAACCTAACGTAACCTAACCTAACCTAACCTAACGTAACCTAACCTAACGTAACCTAACCTAACCTAACCTAACCTAACCCAACCTAACCTAACCTAACCTAACCTAACCTAACACAACTCAACCCAACCTAACCTAATCTAACCTAACCTAACCTAACCTAACCTAACCAAACCTAACCTAACCTAACCTAACCTAACCTAACCTAACGACGGTTGCAAGCGCTTTCACATTAAATATCGCAGTTCCCCACTTTTAATGGTGAAAAACACTGCATCTCAGTAATTGACATTGTTTAATGCGGTTTTACGACGGTTGATATGTCAACCTAACCTAACATTCGCACTTGTATCTAAAGACGCTCAATTACACTGTTTCGTTCCCAATTACGATATTTGCTTGACCTCACAGTTTCTCACCAACTTATTACAGTACAGAACGCTGTATCTCGCTAAATGACATCGTTCTTTAAGGTTTCACGATACTTGCATGCGCTTTACCGAGAATGTCACAACATAGCAGTTTCGCACTTGTAACGGTACAACACGCAGTATTTGGCTTGTTCATGCCGTTTTGAGTGCTTTCACAACATTTTACCTGTCGCAGTTTCGTACTCGCATTAAAACAACACTATCTCGTTAGATGACGTCGTTTTTGGTGGTTTCACGACGCTACCTAGCTTAAACTAACATAACTCAAACTAACCGGACCTTCGCACTTCTATCGTTAGAAAACGTTTTATTCGCTACTTTACAATGTTTTCTACAAGATTACGACGGTTTCATGCGCTTTCACATTAGATATCGCAGTTCCCGACTTGTAATGGTGAAAAACACAGCATCTCACTAAGTGACATTGTTTAACGCGGTTTTAGCGCGGTTCATATCTTAACCTAACCTAACCTTACCTAAACCAACCTAACCTAACCTAACCTAACCAAACCTTACCTAACATACCCTAACCTAACCTAACCTAACCTAACCAAACCTAACCTAACCAAACCTAACCTAACCTAACCTAACCTAACGTAACCTAACCTAACCTAACCTAACCTAACCTAACCTAACCTAACCTAACGACGTTTGCAAGCGCTTTCACATTAGATATCGTAGTTCCCGACTTGTAATGTTGAAAAACACTACATCTCACTAAGTGACATTGTTTAATGCGGTTTTACGACGGTTGATATGTCAACCTAACCTAACATTCGCACTTGTATCTAAAGACGCTCAATTACACTGTTTCGTTCACAATTACGATATTTGCTTGACCTCACAGTTTCTCACCAACTTATTACAGTACAGAACGCTGTATCTCGCTAGATGACATCGTTCTTTAAGGTTTCACGATACTTGCATGCGCTTTAACGAGAATATCACAATAAAGCAGTTTCGCACTTGTAACGGCACAAGACGCAGTATCTGGCTAGTTCATGCCATTTTGTGTGCTTTCCCAATATTTCACCTATCGCAGTTTCGTACTCGCAATAAAACAACACTATCTCGTTAGATGACATCGTTTTTGGTGGTTTCACGACGCTACCTAGCTCAAACTAACCGAACCTTCGCACTTCTATCGTTAGAAAACGTTTTATTCGCTACTTTACAATGTTTTCTACAAGATTACGACGGTTTCATGCGCTTTCACATTAGATATCGCAGTTCCCGACTTGTAATGGTGGAAAACACAGCATCTCACTAAGTGACATTGTTTAAGGCGGTTTTAGCGCGATTCATATCTTAACCTAACCTAACCTTACCTAACCCAACCTAACCTAACCTAACCTAACCAAACCTTACCTAACATACCCTAACCTAACCTAACCTAACCTAACCAAACCTAACCTAACCTAACCTAACCTAACCTAACCTAACGACGTTTGCAAGCGCTTTCACATTAGATATCGCAGTTCCCGACTTGTAATGGTGAAAACACTGCATCTCACTAAGTGACATTGTTTGATGCGGTTTTACGACGGTTCATACCTTAACCTAACCTAACCTAACCTAACCTTACCTAACCTAACCTAACCTAACCCAACCCAACTTAACCTAACCTAACCTAACCTAACCTAAACTAACCTAACCCAACCTAACCTAACCTAACCTAACCTAACCCAACCTAACCCAACCCATCCCAACCTAACCTAACCTAAGCTAACCTAACCTAACCTAACCAAACCTAACCTAACCTAACTTAATCTAACCTAACGTAACCTAACCTAACCTATTCTAACGTAACCTAACCTTACCTGACCTAACCTAACCTAACGTAACCTAACCTAACCTAACATAACCTAACGTAACCTAACCTAACCTAACCTAACGTAACCTAACCTAACCTAACCCAACCTAACCCAACCCAACCCAACCCAACAACACCCAACCCAACCTAACCTAACCTAACCTAACCTTACCTAACCTAACCAAATTATCCTTACCTTACCTAACCTAACCTAACGTAACCTAACGTAACCTAACCTAACGTAACCTAACCTAACCTAACCT
>NW_027464585.1:59268536-59313536 GCF_043290135.1 Rhipicephalus microplus | reverse complement strand
CGTTTGCAAGTGCTTTCACATTAGATATCGCAGTTCCCGACTTGTAATGGTGAAAAACACTGCATCTCACTAAGTGACATTGATTAATGCGGTTTTACGACGGTTCATATCTTAACCTAACCTAACATTCGCACTTGTATTAAAAAACACTCTATTACACTGTTTCGTTCACAATTAGGATATTTGCATAACCTCACAGTTTTTCACCAACTTATTGCAGTACAGAACGCTGTATCTCGCTAAGTGACATTGTTCTTCAAGGTTTCACGATGCTTGCATGCGCTTTAACGAGAATATCACAATATAGCAGTTTCGCACTTGTAACGGTAGAACACGCAGTATTTGGCTTGTTCATGCCGTTTTGTGTGCTTTCACAACATTTCACCTATCGCAGTTTAATACTCGCTATAAAACAACACTATCTCGTTAGATGACGTCGTTTTTGGTAGTTTCACGACGCTACCTAGCTTAAACTAACCTAACCTAACCTAACCTTCGCACTTCTATCGTTAGAAAACGTTTTACTCGCCACTTTACAATGTTTTCTACAAGATTACGACGGTTTCATGCGCTTTCACATTAGATATCGTAGTTCCCGACTTGTAATGTTGAAAAACACTACATCTCACTAAGTGACATGGTTTAATGCGGTTTTACGACGGTTGATATGTCAACCTAACCTAACATTCGCACTTGTATCTAAAGACGCTCAATTACACTGTTTCGTTCACAATTACGATATTTGCTTGACCTCACAGTTTCTCACCAACTTATTACAGTACAGAACGCTGTATCTCGCTAAATGACATCGTTCTTTAAGGTTTCACGATACTTGCATGCGCTTTACCGAGAATGTCACAACATAGCAGTTTCGCACTTGTAACGGTACAACACGCAGTATTTGGCTTGTTCATGCCGTTTTGTGTGCTTTCACAACATTTTACCTATCGCAGTTTCGTACTCGCAATAAAACAACACTATCTGGTTAGATGACGTCGTTTTTGGTGGTTTCACGACGCTACCTAGCTTAAACTAACATAACTCAACCTAACATAACCTTCGCACTTCTATCGTTAGAAAACGTTTTACTCGCTACTTTACATTGCTTTCTACAACATTACGACGGTTTCAAGCGCTTTCACATTAGATATCGCAGTTCCCAACTTGTAAAGGTGAAAAACACTGCATCTCACTAAGTGACATTGTTTATTGCAGTTTTACGACGGTTCATACCTTAACCTAACGTAACCTAACCTAACCTAACCTAACCTAACCTAACCTAACCAAACCTAACCTAACCTAACCTAACGTAACCTAACCTAACCTAACCTAACCTAACCTAACCTAACCTAACGACGTTTGCAAGCGCTTTCACATTAGATATCGCAGTTCCCGACTTGTAATGGTGAAAAACACTGCATCTCACTAAGTGACATTGATTAATGCGGTTTTACGACGGTTCATATCTTAACCTAACCTAACATTCGCACTTGTATTAAAAAACGCTCTATTACACTGTTTCGTTCACAATTACGATATTTGCATAACCTCACAGTTTTTCACCAACTTATTGCATTACAGAACGCTGTATCTCGCTAAATGACATTGTTCTTTAAGGTTTCACGATGCTTGCATGCGCTTTAACGAGAATATCACAATATAGCAGTTTCGCACTTGTAACGGTAGAACACGCAGTATTTGGCTTGTTAATGCCGTTTTGTGTGCATTCACAACATTTTACCTATCGCAGTTTAATACTCGCAATAAAACAACACTATCTCGTTAGATGACGTCGTTTTTGGTAGTTTCACGACGCTACCTAGCTTAAACTAACCTAACCTAACCTAACCTTCGCACTTCTATCGTTAGAAAACGTTTTACTCGCAACTTTACAATGTTTTCTACAAGATTACGACGGTTTCATACGCTTTCACATTAGATATCGTAGTTCCCGACTTGTAATGTTGAAAAACACTACATCTCACTAAGTGACATTGTTTAATGCGGTTTTACGACGGTTGATATGTCAACCTAACCTAACATTCACACTTGTATCTAAAGACGCTCAATTACACTGTTTCGTTCACAATTACGATATTTGCTTGACCTCACAGTTTCTCACCAACTTATTACAGTACAGAACGCTGTATCTCGCTAAATGACATCGTTCTTTAAGGTTTCACGATACTTGCATGCGCTTTACCGAGAATGTCACAACATAGCAGTTTCGCACTTGTAACGGTACAGCACGCAGTATTTGGCTTGTTCATGCCGTTTTGAGTGCTTTCACAACATTTTACCTGTCGCAGTTTCGTACTCGCATTAAAACAACACTATCTCGTTAGATGACGTCGTTTTTGGTGGTTTCACGACGCTACCTAGCTTAAACTAACATAACTCAAACTAACCGGACCTTCGCACTTCTATCGTTAGAAAACGTTTTATTCGCTACTTTACAATGTTTTCTACAAGATTACGACGGTTTCATGCGCTTTCACATTAGATATCGCAGTTCCCGACTTGTAATGGTGAAAAACACAGCATCTCACTAAGTGACATTGTTTATTGCGGTTTTACGACGGTTCATACCTTAACCTAACGTAACCTAACCTAACCTAACCTAACCTAACCTAACCAAACCTAACCTAACCTAACCTAACGTAACCTAACCTAACCTAACCTAACCTAACGACGTTTGCAAGCGCTTTCGCATTAGATATCGCAGTTCCCAACTTGTAATGGTGAAAAACACTGCATCTCACTAAGTGACATTGTTTAATGCGGTTTTACGACGGTTCATATCTTAACCTAACCTAACATTCGTACTTGTATTCAAAAACGCTCTATTACACTGTTTCGTTCACAATTACGATATTTGCATAACCTCACAGTTTTTCACCAACTTATTGCAGTACAGAACGCTGTATCTCGCTAAATGACATTGTTCTTTAAGGTTTCACGATGCTTGCATGCGCTTTAACGAGAATATCACAATATAGCAGTTTCGCACTTGTAACGGTAGAACACGCAGTATTTGGCTTGTTAATGCCGTTTTGTGTGCATTCACAACATTTTACCTATCGCAGTTTAATACTCGCAATAAAACAACACTATCTCGTTAGATGACGTCGTTTTTGGTAGTTTCACGACGCTACCTAGCTTAAACTAACCTAACCTAACCTAACCTTCGCACTTCTATCGTTAGAAAACGTTTTACTCGCAACTTTACAATGTTTTCTACAAGATTACGACGGTTTCATGCGCTTTCACATTAGATATCGTAGTTCCCGACTTGTAATGTTGAAAAACACTACATCTCACTAAGTGACATTGTATAATGCGGTTTTACGACGGTTCATATGTCAACCTAACCTAACATTCGCACTTGTATCTAAAGACGCTCAATTACACTGTTTCGTTCACAATTACGATATTTACTTGACCTCACAGTTTCTCACCAACTTATTACAGTACAGAACGCTGTATCTCGCTAAATGACATCGTTCTTTAAGGTTTCACGATACTTGCATGCGCTTTACCGAGAATGTCACAACATAGCAGTTTCGCACTTGTAACGGTACAACACGCAGTATTTGGCTTGTTCATGCCGTTTTGAGTGCTTTCACAACATTTTACCTGTCGCAGTTTCGTACTCGCATTAAAACAACACTATCTCGTTAGATGACGTCGTTTTTGGTGGTTTCACGACGCTACCTAGCTTAAACTAACATAACTCAAACTAACCGGACCTTCGCACTTCTATCGTTAGAAAACGTTTTATTCGCTACTTTACAATGTTTTCTACAAGATTACGACGGCTTCATGCGCTTTCACATTAGATATCGCAGTTCCCGACTTGTAATGGTGAAAAACACAGCATCTCACTAAGTGACATTGTTTAACGCGGTTTTAGCGCGGTTCATATCTTAACCTAACCTAACCTTACCTAAACCAACCTAACCTAACCTAACCTAACCAAACCTTACCTAACATACCCTAACCTAACCTAACCTAAGCTAACCTAACCAAACCTAACCTAACCTAACCTAACGTAACCTAACCTAACCTAACCTAACCTAACCTAACCTAACGACGTTTGCAAGTGCTTTCACATTAGATATCGCAGTTCCCGACTTGTAATGGTGAAAAACACTGCATCTCACTAAGTGACATTTATTAATGCGGTTTTACGACGGTTCATATCTTAACCTAACCTAACATTCGCACTTGTATTAAAAAACACTCTATTACACTGTTTCGTTCACAATTAGGATATTTGCATAAACTCACAATTTTTCACCAACTTATTGCAGTACAGAACGCTGTATCTCGCTAAATGACATTGTTCTTTAAGGTTTCACGATGCTTGCATGCGCTTTAACGAGAATATCACAATATAGCAGTTTCGCACTTGTAACGGTAGAACACGCAGTATTTGGCTTGTTCATGCCGTTTTGTGTGCTTTCACAACATTTCACCTATCGCAGTTTAATACTCGCTATAAAACAACACTATCTCGTTAGATGACGTCGTTTTTGGTAGTTTCACGACGCTACCTAGCTTAAACTAACCTTCCTAACCTAACCTTCGCACTTCTATCGTTAGAAAACGTTTTACTCGCCACTTTACAATGTTTTCTACAAGATTACGACGGTTTCATGCGCTTTCACATTAGATATCGTAGTTCCCGACTTGTAATGTTGAAAAACACTACATCTCACTAAGTGACATGGTTTAATGCGGTTTTACGACGGTTGATATGTCAACCTAACCTAACACTCGCACTTGTATCTAAAGACGCTCAATTACACTGTTTCGTTCACAATTACGATATTTGCTTGACCTCACAGTTTCTCACCAACTTATTACAGTACAGAACGCTGTATCTCGCTAAATGACATCGTTCTTTAAGGTTTCACGATACTTGCATGCGCTTTACCGAGAATGTCACAACATAGCAGTTTCGCACTTGTAACGGTACAACACGCAGTATTTGGCTTGTTCATGCCGTTTTGTGTGCTTTCACAACATTTTACCTATCGCAGTTTCGTACTCGCAATAAAACAACACTATCTCGTTAGATGACGTCGTTTTTGGTGGTTTCACGACGCTACCTAGCTTAAACTAACATAACTCAACCTAACATAACCTTCGCACTTCTATCGTTAGAAAACGTTTTACTCGCTACTTTACATTGCTTTCTACAACATTACGACGGTTTCAAGCGCTTTCACATTAGATATCGCAGTTCCCAACTTGTAAAGGTGAAAAACACTGCATCTCACTAAGTGACATTGTTTATTGCAGTTTTACGACGGTTCATACCTTAACCTAACGTAACCTAACCTAACCTAACCTAACCTAACCTAACCAAACCTAACCTAACCTAACCTAACGTAACCTAACCTAACCTAACCTAACCTAACCTAACCTAACCTAACGACGTTTGCAAGCGCTTTCACATTAGATATCGCAGTTCCCGACTTGTAATGGTGAAAAACACTGCATCTCACTAAGTGACATTGATTAATGCGGTTTTACGACGGTTCATATCTTAACCTAACCTAACATTCGCACTTGTATTAAAAAACGCTCTATTACACTGTTTCGTTCACAATTACGATATTTGCATAACCTCACAGTTTTTCACCAACTTATTGCAGTACAGAACGCTGTATCTCGCTAAATGACATTGTTCTTTAAGGTTTCACGATGCTTGCATGCGCTTTAACGAGAATATCACAATATAGCAGTTTCGCACTTGTAACGGTAGAACACGCAGTATTTGGCTTGTTAATGCCGTTTTGTGTGCATTCACAACATTTTACCTATCGCAGTTTAATACTCGCAATAAAACAACACTATCTCGTTAGATGACGTCGTTTTTGGTAGTTTCACGACGCTACCTAGCTTAAACTAACCTAACCTAACCTAACCTTCGCACTTCTATCGTTAGAAAACGTTTTACTCGCAACTTTACAATGTTTTCTACAAGATTACGACGGTTTCATGCGCTTTCACATTAGATATCGTAGTTCCCGACTTGTAATGTTGAAAAACACTACATCTCACCAAGTGACATTGTTTAATGCGGTTTTACGACGGTTGATATCTCAACCTAACCTAACATTCGCACTTGTATCTAAATACGCTCAATTACACTGTTTCGTTCACAATTACGATATTTGCTTGACCTCACAGTTTCTCACCAACTTATTACAGTACAGAACGCTGTATCTCGCTAGATGACATCGTTCTTCAAGGTTTCACGATACTTGCATGCGCTTTAACGAGAATATCACAATAAAGCAGTTTCGCACTTGTAACGGCACAAGACGCAGTATCTGGCTAGTTCATGCCATTTTGTGTGCTTTCCCAATATTTCACCTATCGCAGTTTCGTACTCGCAATAAAACAACACTATCTCGTTAGATGACATCGTTTTAGGTGGTTTCACGACGCTACCTAGCTCAAACTAACCGAACCTTCGCACATCTATCGTTAGAAAACGTTTTATTCGCTACTTTACAATGTTTTCTACAAGATTACGACGGTTTCATGCGCTTTCACATTAGATATCGCAGTTCCCGACTTGTAATGGTGGAAAACACAGCATCTCACTAAGTGACATTGTTTAATGCGGTTTTAGCGCGGTTCATATCTTAACCTAACCTAACCTTACCTAACCCAACCTAACCTAACCCGACCAAACCTTACCTAACATACCCTAACCTAACCTAACCTAACCTAACCAAACCTAACCTAACCTAACCTAACCTAACCTAACCTAACCTAACCTAACCTAACGACGTTTGCAAGCGCTTTCACATTAGATATCGCAGTTCCCGACTTGTAATGGTGAAAAACACTGCATCTCACTAAGTGACATTGATTAATGCGGTTTTACGACGGTTCATATCTTAACCTAACCTAACATTCGCACTTGTATTAAAAAACGCTCTATTACACTGTTTCGTTCACAATTAGGATATTTGCATAACCTCACAGTTTTTCACCAACTTATTGCAGTACAGAACGCTGTATCTCGCTAAATGACATTGTTCTTTATGGTTTCACGAAACTTGCATGCGCTTTAACGAGAATATCACAATATAGCAGTTTCGCACTTGTAACGGTAGAACACGCAGTATTTGGCTTGTTCATGCCGTTTTGTGTGCTTTCACAACATTTCACCTATCGCAGTTTAATACTCGCTATAAAACAACACTATCTCGTTAGATGACGTCGTTTTTGGTAGTTTCACGACGCTACCTAGCTTAAACTAACCTAACCTAACCTAACCTTCGCACTTCTATCGTTAGAAAACGTTTTACTCGCCACTTTACAATGTTTTCTACAAGATTACGACGGTTTCATGCGCTTTCACATTAGATATCGTAGTTCCCGACTTGTAATGTTGAAAAACACTACATCTCACTAAGTGACATTGTTTAATGCGGTTTTACGACGGTTGATATGTCAACCTAACCTAACATTCGCACTTGTATCTAAAGACGCTCAATTACACTGTTTCGTTCACAATTACGATATTTGCTTGACCTCACAGTTTCTCACCAACTTATTGCAGTACAGAACGCTGTATCTCGCTAAATGACAATGTTCTTTAAGGTTTCACGATGCTTGCATGCGCTTTAACGAGAATATTACAATATAGCAGTTTCGCACTTGTAACGGTAGAACACGCAGTATTTGGCTTGTTCATGCCGTTTTGTGTGCATTCACAACATTTCACCTATCGCAGTTTAATACTCGCAATAAAACAACACTATCTCGTTAGATGACGTCGTTTTTGGTAGTTTCACGACGCTACCTAGCTTAAACTAACCTAACCTAACCTAACCTTCGCACTTCTATCGTTAGAAAACGTTTTACTCGCAATTTTACAATGTTTTCTACACGATTACGACGGTTGCAAGCGCTTTCACATTAAATATCGCAGTTCCCCACTTTTAATGGTGAAAAACACTGCATCTCAGTAATTGACATTGTTTAATGCGGTTTTACGACGGTTCATATCTTAACCTAACCTAACATTCGCAGTTGTATCTAAAAACGCTCTATTACACTGTTTTGTTCACAATTACGATATTTGCATAACCTCACAGTTTTTCACCAACTTATTGCAGTACAGAACGCTGTATCTCGCTAAATGACATTGTTCTTTAAGGTTTCACGATGCTTGCATGCGATTTAACGAGAATATCACAATATAGCAGTTTCGCACTTGTAACGGTAGAACACGCAGTATTTGGCTTGTTCATGCCGTTTTGTGTGCTTTCACAACATTTCACCTATCGCAGTTTAATACTCGCTATAAAACAACACTATCTCGTTAGATGACGTCGTTTTTGGTAGTTTCACGACGCTACCTAGCTTAAACTAACCTAACCTAACCTAACCTTCGCACTTCTATCGTTAGAAAACGTTTTACTCGCCACTTTACAATGTTTTCTACAAGATTACGACGGTTTCATGCGCTTTCACATTAGATATCGTAGTTCCCGACTTGTAATGTTGAAAAACACTACATCTCACTAAGTGACATTGTTTAATGCGGTTTTACGACGGTTGATATGTCAACCTAACCTAACATTCGCACTTGTATCTAAAGACGCTCAATTACACTGTTTCGTTCACAATTACGATATTTGCTTGACCTCACAGTTTCTCACCAACTTATTACAGTACAGAACGCTGTATCTCGCTAAATGACATCGTTCTTTAAGGTTTCACGATACTTGCATGCACTTTACCGAGAATGTCACAACATAGCAGTTTCGCACTTGTAACGGTACAACACGCAGTATTTGGCTTGTTCATGCCGTTTTGTGTGCTTTCACAACATTTTACCTATCGCAGTTTCGTACTCGCAATAAAACAACACTATCTCGTTAGATGACGTCGTTTTTGGTGGTTTCACGACGCTACCTAGCTTAAACTAACCTAACTCAACCTAACATAACCTTCGCACTTCTATCGTTAGAAAACGTTTTACTCGCTACTTTACATTGCTTTCTACAACATTACGACGGTTTCAAGCGCTTTCACATTAGATATCGCAGTTCCCAACTTGTAAAGGTGAAAAACACTGCATCTCACTAAGTGACATTGTTTATTGCGGATTTACGACGGTTCATACCTTAACCTAACGTAACCTAACCTAACCTAACCAAACCTAACCTAACCTAACCTAACGTAACCTAACCTAACCTAACCTAACCTAACCTAACCTAACGACGTTTGCAAGCGCTTTCACATTAGATATCGCAGTTCCCGACTTGTAATGGTGAAAAACCCTGCATCTCACTAAGTGACATTGATTAATGCGGTTTTACGACGGTTCATATCTTAACCTAACCTAACATTCGCACTTGTATTAAAAACGCTCTATTACACTGTTTCGTTCACAATTACGATATTTGCATAACCTCACAGTTTTTCACCAACTTATTGCAGTACAGAACGCTGTATCTCGCTAAATGACAATGTTCTTTAAGGTTTCACGATGCTTGCATGCGCTTTAACGAGAATATTACAATATAGCAGTTTCGCACTTGTAACGGTAGAACACGCAGTATTTGGCTTGTTCATGCCGTTTTGTGTGCATTCACAACATTTCACC
Source organism: Rhipicephalus microplus (assembly GCF_043290135.1). Taxonomy (NCBI): domain Eukaryota; kingdom Metazoa; phylum Arthropoda; class Arachnida; order Ixodida; family Ixodidae; genus Rhipicephalus; species Rhipicephalus microplus. The sequence goes on along the minus strand of NW_027464585.1, from coordinate 59,303,893 downwards.
TATCGCAGTTTAATACTCGCAATAAAACAACACTATCTCGTTAGATGACGTCGTTTTTGGTAGTTTCACGACGCTACCTAGCTTAAACTAACCTAACCTAACCTAACCTTCGCACTTCTATCGTTAGAAAACGTTTTACTCGCAATTTTACAATGTTTTCTACACGATTACGACGGTTTCATGCGCTTTCACATTAGATATCGTAGTTCCCGACTTGTAATGTTGAAAAACACTACCTCTCACAAAGTGACATTGTTTAATGCGGTTTTACGACGGTTGATATCTCAACCTAACCTAACATTCGCACTTGTATCTAAATACGCTCAATTACACTGTTTCGTTCACAATTACGATATTTGCTTGACCTCACAGTTTCTCACCAACTTATTACAGTACAGAACGCTGTATCTCGCTAGATGACATCGTTCTTTAAGGTTTCACGATACTTGCATGCGCTTTAACGAGAATATCACAATAAAGCAGTTTCGCACTTGTAACGGCACAAGACGCAGTATCTGGCTAGTTCATGCCATTTTGTGTGCTTTCCCAATATTTCACCTATCGCAGTTTCGTACTCGCAATAAAACAACACTATCTCGTTAGATGACATCGTTTTTGGTGGTTTCACGACGCTACCTAGCTCAAACTAACCGAACCTTCGCACTTCAATCGTTAGAAAACGTTTTATTCGCTACTTTACAATGTTTTCTACAAGATTACGACGGTTTCATGCGCTTTCACATTAGATATCGCAGTTCCCGACTTGTAATGGTGGAAAACACAGCATCTCACTAAGTGACATTGTTTAATGCGGTTTTAGCGCGGTTCATATCTTAACCTAACCTAACCTTACCTAACCCAACCTAACCTAACCTAACCCGACCAAACCTTACCTAACATACCCTAACCTAACCTAACCTAACCTAACCTAACCAAACCTAACCTAACCTAACCTAACCTAACCTAACCTAACGACGTTTGCAAGCGCTTTCACATTAGATATCGCAGTTCCCGACTTGTAATGGTGAAAACACTGCATCTCACTAAGTGACATTGTTTAATGCGGTTTTACGACGGTTCATAACTTAACCTAACCTAACCTAACCTAACCTTACCTAACCTAACCTAACCTAACCCAACCCAACTTAACCTAACCTAACCTAACCTAACCTAAACTAACCTAACCCAACCTAACCTAACCTAACCTAACCTAACCCAACCTAACCCAACCCATCCCAACCTAACCTAACCTAAGCTAACCTAACCTAACCTAACCAAACCTAACCTAACCTAACTTAACCTAACCTAACGTAACCTAACCTAACCTATTCTAACGTAACCTAACCTTACCTGACCTAACCTAACCTAACGTAACCTAACCTAACCTAACATAACCTAACGTAACCTAACCTAACCTAACCTAACGTAACCTAACCTAACCTAACCCAACCTAACCCAACCCAACCCAACCCAACAACACCCAACCCAACCTAACCTAACCTAACCTAACCTTACCTAACCTAACCAAATTATCCTTACCTTACCTAACCTAACCTAACGTAACCTAACCTAACCTAACCTAACCTAACGTAACCTAACCTAACGTAACCTAACCTAACCTAACCTAACCCAACCTAACCTAACCTAACACAACTCAACCCAACCTAACCTAATCTAACCTAACCTAACCTAACCTAACCTAACCAAACCTAACCTAACCTAACCTAACCTAACGACGGTTGCAAGCGCTTTCACATTAAATATCGCAGTTCCCCACTTTTAATGGTGAAAAACACTGCATCTCAGTAATTGACATTGTTTAATGCGGTTTTACGACGGTTCATATCTTAACCTAACCTAACATTCGCAGTTGTATCTAAAAACGCTCTATTACACTGTTTTGTTCACAATTACGATATTTGCATAACCTCACAGTTTTTCACCAACTTATTGCAGTACAGAACGCTGTATCTCGCTAAATGACATTGTTCTTTAAGGTTTCACGATGCTTGCATGCGATTTAACGAGAATATCACAATATAGCAGTTTCGCACTTGTAACGGTAGAACACGCAGTATTTGGCTTGTTCATGCCGTTTTGTGTGCTTTCACAACATTTCACCTATCGCAGTTTAATACTCGCTATAAAACAACACTATCTCGTTAGATGACGTCGTTTTTGGTAGTTTCACGACGCTACCTAGCCTAAACTAACCTAACCTAACCTAACCTTCGCACTTCTATCGTTAGAAAACGTTTTACTCGCCACTTTACAATGTTTTCTACAAGATTACGACGGTTTCATGCGCTTTCACATTAGATATCGTAGTTCCCGACTTGTAATGTTGAAAACACTACATCTCACTAAGTGACATTGTTTAATGCGGTTTTACGACGGTTGATATGTCAACCTAACCTAACATTCGCACTTGTATCTAAAGACGCTCAATTACACTGTTTCGTTCACAATTACGATATTTGCTTGACCTCACAGTTTCTCACCAACTTATTACAGTACAGAACGCTGTATCTCGCTAAATGACATCGTTCTTTAAGGTTTCACGATACTTGCATGCGCTTTACCGAGAATGTCACAACATAGCACTTTCGCACTTGTAACGATACAACACGCAGTATTTGGCTTGTTCATGCCGTTTTGTGTGCTTTCACAACATTTTACCTATCGCAGTTTCGTACTCGCAATTAAACAACACTATCTCGTTAGATGACGTCGTTTTTGGTGGTTTCACGACGCTACCTAGCCTAAACTAACATAACTCAACCTAACATAACCTTCGCACTTCTATCCTTAGAAAACGTTTTACTCGCTACTTTACATTGCTTTCTACAACATTACGACGGTTTCAAGCGCTTTCACATTAGATATCGCAGTTCCCAACTTGTAAAGGTGAAAAACACTGCATCTCACTAAGTGACATTGTTTATTGCGGTTTTACGACAGTTCATACCTTAACCTAACGTAACCTAACCTAACCTAACCCAACCTAACCTAACATAACCTAACCTAACCTAACCTAACCAAACCTAACCTAACGTAACCTAACCTAACCTAACCTAACCTAACGACGTTTGCAAGTGCTTTCACATTAGATATCGCAGTTTCCAACTTGTAATGGTGAAAAACACTGCATCTCACTAAGTGACATTGTTTAATGCGGTTTTACGACGGTTCATATCTTAACCTAACCTAACATTCGTACTTGTATTGAAAAACGCTCTATTACACTGTTTCGTTCACAATTACGATATTTGCATAACCTCACAGTTTTTCACCAACTTATTGCAGTACAGAACGCTGTATCTCGCTAAATGACATCATTCTTTAAGGTTTCACGATGCTTGCATGCGCTTTAACGAGAATATCACAACATAGCAGTTTCGCACTTGTAACGGTACAACACGCACTATTTGACTTGTTCATGCCGTTTTGTTTGCTTTCACAACGTTTCACCTATCGCAGTTTCGTACTCGCAATAAAACAACACTATCTCGTTAGATCACGTTGTTTTTGGTAGTTTCACGACGCTACCTAGCTTAAACAAACATAACTCAACCTAACATGACCTTCGCACTTCTATCGTTAGAAAACGTTTTACTCGCTACTTTACATTGCTTTCTACAACATTACTACGGTTTCAAGCGCTTTCACATTAGATATCACAGTTCCCAACTTGTAAAGGTGAAAAACACTGCATCTCACTAAGTGACATTGTTTAATGCGGTTTTACGACGGTTCATACCTTAACCTAACCTAACCTAACCTAACCTAACCTTACCTAACCTAAACTAACCTAACCCAACCCAACTTAACCTAACCTAACCTAACCTAACCTAAACTAACCTAACCCAACCTAACCTAACCTAACCCAACCTAACCCAACCCAACCCAACCTAACCTAAGCTAACCTAACCTAACCTAACCAAACCTAACCTAACTTAACCTAACCTAACGTAACCTAACCTAACCTATTCTAACGTAACCTAACCTTACCTGACCTAACCTAACCTAACGTAACCTAACCTAACCTAACATAACCTAACGTAACCTAACCTAACCTAACCTAACGTAACCTAACCTAACCTAACCCAACCTAACCCAACCCAACCGAACCCAACAACACCCAACCCAACCTAACCTAACCTTACCTAACCTAACCAAATTATCCTTACCTAACCTAACCTAACCTAACGTAACGTAACCTAACCAAACCTAACCTAACCTAACTTAACCTAACCTAACGTAACCTAACCTAACCTATTCTAACGTAACCTAACCTTACCTGACCTAACCTAACCTAACGTAACCTAACCTAACCTAACATAACCTAACGTAACCTAACCTAACCTAACCTAACGTAACCTAACCTAACCTAACCCAACCTAACCCAACCCAACCCAACCCAACAACACCCAACCCAACCTAACCTAACCTAACCTAACCTTACCTAACCTAACCATAAGAATAAGAATAAGAATAAGATTTATTTGATCTTGACAACTTCAAGAAAGGTACAGGAGCTAAAGGCGAACAACGCCTGACAGGGGCCCCGGTACCCGTAACATGTTACAACATCATATTACATGGCATACTAGTAGTTCATTGGCAGTAAACAAAAATATAAAAAAAAATCGTTACACATTTGATATACAATGCGTTAGGAATACAAAGTCTTTCGCATTCGTACGTCCACATAGTTACTGTGCTATTTTTTTTTTTTTTTTTAATAGACAGAGGCATAAGATAACAAAAGGAGTATTGATATCAGCACACAATCAAGCTCAATCAAACGCATGGAATGCAATAGTATACATAGATACATACACATACATCCATATATATATACATATATATATATACATACACATATATATACACATACACACATATATACATACACACATATATATACATACACACACATACACACACATATATACACACATATATACACCTACATACACATATATACACACATATATATACACACATATACATACACATATATACACATACACATATATACACACATACACACACATATACCCACACACACATGTGTTGCAATAGTCATTCTCTCAAAGCCTGTGCAAGTAACAGTTCCTTCACCTTATTTTTAAATGCATTTCTAGTCGTGAAGAATTCAATATGACCTTCTAGCTTATTCAGGATCATAAGTACTTGGTGGCTGGTTGTTTGTGTACCATAGTTAGTCCTGGTTTTTAATGTTCGTCTTCTCTTCAGTCTCATGTCGTATGGGACTTCATTACTGCTGCTGTCGTCTAGATATAGTGCATTGGAATGTATATACTGCAGTAGTTTGAAGTCATAAACTTTGTTTGCTTGAAGCATTTGATATTTTAAAAATAACGGTGACGTGCTTAATTGGTACCATGGCCCCTGATAACTTTCATAAATGCGCAGTATCATTTTTTGTAGACGAATAATCCTATTGTAGTTGGTTTTTGTAGTGGTACCCCAGACCAGTATTCCGTAGCATAGTCTAGAGTAGAACAATGAATTATATAGGTTTTGCTTCAACCAGATAGGTATCAAGGGTGCAATTTTATACAAGCAGCCAACAGCTCGGGAGAGTTCAACGACTAAATTATTAACATGAACGTTCCACGAAAGATGCTCTTGGAACCAGACACCAAGAAACTTTTGCTCTTTAACCCTGGTTAACTCATGCCCTTGGAAAGTTAGAACTATTTCCCGGCTAAGTTGTTTGTTCAGAGCACGAAATATGACATAGTTTGTCTTTGCTATATTAAGCTGCAGTCTATTTTGGCCTAGCCAAGTCGAGAGCAACGCAAGGTACTCGTTGGCCTTAGTTTCCAAATCAGTTAAGTCTGTGGATTTAAAAAAAACATTAGTGTCATCGGCATACATAATAATTTCAGGAGAGTTTGCTATAGTTACAATATCGTTAATATAAACAAGAAATAAAAATGGCCCCAGTATGGACCCCTGAGGAACTCCTTGTGTTAGCTTTAGTTTCGATGATTTTGCGTTTTGTATTTGCACAATTTGAGAACGGTGACTCAGATAGTTTTTAATGAGCTCTAATGCTACTCCCCGCACCCCATACCTAGATAGTTTGTCGTATAAAATATTATATTTTATGGAATCGAAAGCTTTCTTCAAATCTAGAAATAAACCAAGTGTGAAATTTTTGCTATCTATGTTCGTAAGTATACTATCTTTGATGTAGCACAATGCTTTTTCAGTTGATCTGTTTTTCCGAAAACCATATTGGCTATTAGAAAGAATTTTGTGTTTGTCAAAGAAAGAAACCAGTCTTTGGTTAATCACACTTTCAAATATTTTCGACATAATGGGGAGGACCGATATCGGTCGGTAATTTGATAAATTATTTCTAAGGCCACCTTTAAATATAGCTGTCACCCGTGCTACTTTGAGTTTTTGTGGAAAAACACCAGTTGACAACATGAGATTAACAATATGAGCAACTGCCTCCGAAATAAGGTGGGATACTTGTTTTAATTCTTTCGCACCAATCTCATCAATGCCTGGTGCGACATTACTTTTCAGTAGCCTTATTGATGCCTCCACTTCAGCAGGAGATGTTGGTTGTAAGAATATTGTGTGTTCTATCATAGGTGTATCCGGGATATTAGTATCACGGTCAATGTCATTTGGCTCTTCATAACAACCGGCATTTATGAAATGTGCATTTATTGAGTTAGCCAAATCTTCAGCATATATAGTTGTACCGTTTATAGTCATTTCTTTTATATCACTGCACTGTTCCATTCTATTAGTTAGAGCATTTACCATTTGCCATACCTTCTTTGGGTTATCGTAAATGCTCTCAAACTTTGCTGTGTAGTAATTTTTCTTGGCTTTTCTTAAATCAGCATTCAGAGTATTTCGAATTTTTTTGTATCTACAAAACACTTCAGGGTCCCGACAACTAATGAATTCGTGGTATAATTTATTCTTAGCCTTTATGCGTTGATATAGACCTTTGTTTATCCATGGTTTCCTATATTTTTTGTTTCGCTGCACCATGATTTTCTTGAGCGGAAATGCATTGTCAAAACATTTATGGATCATCTCGAAAAACATGTCATAGGCAGTGTTGGCGTCTGCCTGGTCTAATATAATGCTCCAGTCAAGTCCTTGGACTAAGTTTCTAAATACTTCGCGCGAGATGTCAGATGTCAACCAAATTATCCTTACCTAACCTAACCTAACCTAACGTAACGTAACCTAACCTAACCTAACCTAACGTAACCTAACCTAACGTAACCTAACCTAACCTAACCTAACCCAACCTAACCTAACCTAACCTAACCTAACCCAACTCAACCCAACCTAACCTAATCTAATCTAACCTAACCTAACCTAACCAAACCTAACCTAACCTAACCTAACCTAACCTAACCTAACCTAACCTAACGACGGTTGCAAGCGCTTTCACATTAAATATCGCAGTTCCCCACTTTTAATGGTGAAAAACACTGCATCTCAGTAATTGACATTGTTTAATGCGGTTTTACGACGGTTCATATCTTAACCTAACCTAACATTCGCACTTGTATCTAAAAACGCTCTATTACACTGTTTTGTTCACAATTACGATATTTGCTTAACCTCACAGTTTTTCACCAACTTATTGCAGTACAGAACGCTGTATCTCGCTAAATGACATTGTTCTTTAAGGTTTCACGATGCTTGCATGCGATTTAACGAGAATATCACAATATAGCAGTTTCGCACTTGTAACGGTAGAACACGCAGTATTTGGCTTGTTCATGCCGTTTTGTGTACTTTCACAACATTTCACCTATCGCAGTTTAATACTCGCTATAAAACAACACTATCTCGTTAGATGACGTCGTTTTTGGTAGTTTCACGACGCTACCTAGCTTAAACTAACCTAACCTAACCTAACCTTCGCACTTCTATCGTTAGAAAACGTTTTACTCGCCACATTACAATGTTTTCTACAAGATTACGACGGTTTCATGCGCTTTCACATTAGATATCGTAGTTCCCGACTTGTAATGTTGAAAAACACTACATCTCACTAAGTGACATTGTTTAATGCGGTTTTACGACGGTTGATATGTCAACCTAACCTAACATTCGCACTTGTATCTAAAGACGCTCAATTACACTGTTTCGTTCACAATTACGATATTTGCTTCACCTCACAGTTTCTCACCAACTTATTACAGTACAGAACGCTGTATCTCGCTAAATGACATCGTTCTTTAAGGTTTCACGATACTTGCATGCGCTTTACCGAGAATGTCACAACAAAGCACTTTCGCACTTGTAACGGTACAACACGCAGTATTTGGCTTGTTCATGCCGTTTTGTGTGCTTTCACAACATTTTACCTATCGCCGTTTCGTACTCGCAATAAAACAACACTATCTCGTTAGATGACGTCGTTTTTGGTGGTTTCACGACGCCACCTAGCTTAAACTAACATAACTCAACCTAACATAACCTTCGCACTTCTATCGTTAGAAAACGTTTTACTCGCTACTTTACATTGCTTTCTACAACATTACGACGGTTTCAAGCGCTTTCACATTAGATATCGCAGTTCCCGACTTGTAATGGTGAAAAACACTGCATCTCACTAAGTGACATTGTTTATTGCGGTTTTACGACGGTTCATACCTTAACCTAACGTAACCTAACCTAACCTAACCCAACCTAACCTAACATAACCTAACCTAACCTAACCTAACCAAACCTAACCTAACGTAACCTAACCTAACCTAACCTAACCTAACGACGTTTGCAAGTGCTTTCACATTAGATATCGCAGTTCCCAAATTGTAATTGTGAAAAACACTGCATCTCACTAAGTGACATTGTTTATTGCGGTTTTACGACAGTTCATACCTTAACCTAACGTAACCTAACCTAACCTAACCCAACCTAACCTAACATAACCTAACCTAACCTAACCTAACCAAACCTAACCTAACGTAACCTAACCTAACCTAACCTAACCTAACGACGTTTGCAAGTGCTTTCACATTAGATATCGCAGTTTCCAACTTGTAATGGTGAAAAACACTGCATCTCACTAAGTGACATTGTTTAATGCGGTTTTACGACGGTTCATATCTTAACCTAACCTAACATTCGTACTTGTATTGAAAAACGCTCTATTACACTGTTTCGTTCACAATTACGATATTTGCATAACCTCACAGTTTTTCACCAACTTATTGCAGTACAGAACGCTGTATCTCGCTAAATGACATCGTTCTTTAAGGTTTCACGATGCTTGCATGCGCTTTAACGAGAATATCACAACATAGCAGTTTCGCACTTGTAACGGTACAACACGCACTATTTGACTTGTTCATGCCGTTTTGTGTGCTTTCACAACGTTTCACCTATCGCAGTTTCGTACTCGCAATAAAACAACACTATCTCGTTAGATCACGTTGTTTTTGGTAGTTTCACGACGCTACCTAGCTTAAACAAACATAACTCAACCTAACATGACCTTCGCACTTCTATCGTTAGAAAACGTTTTACTCGCTACTTTACATTGCTTTCTACAACATTACTACGGTTTCAAGCGCTTTCACATTAGATATCAATGTTCCCAACTTGTAAAGGTGAAAAACACTGCATCTCACTAAGTGACATTGTTTAATGCGGTTTTACGACGGTTCATACCTTAACCTAACCTAACCTAACCTAACCTAACCTTACCTAACCTAAACTAACCTAACCCAACCCAACTTAACCTAACCTAACCTAACCTAACCTAAACTAACCTAACCCAACCTAACCTAACCTAACCCAACCTAACCCAACCCAACCCAACCTAACCTAAGCTAACCTAACCTACCCTAACCAAACCTAACCTAACTTAACCTAACCTAACGTAACCTAACCTAACCTATTCTAACGTAACCTAACCTTACCTGACCTAACCTAACCTAACGTAACCTAACCTAACCTAACATAACCTAACGTAACCTAACCTAACCTAACGTAACCTAACCTAACCTAACCCAACCTAACCCAACCCAACCCAACCCAACAACACCCAACCCAACCTAACCTAACCTTACCTAACCTAACCAAATTATCCTTACCTAACCTAACCTAACCTAACGTAACGTAACCTAACCAAACCTAACCTAACCTAACTTAACCTAACCTAACGTAACCTAACCTAACCTATTCTAACGTAACCTAACCTTACCTGACCTAACCTAACCTAACGTAACCTAACCTAACCTAACATAACCTAACGTAACCTAACCTAACCTAACCTAACGTAACCTAACCTAACCTAACCCAACCTAACCCAACCCAACCCAACCCAACAACACCCAACCCAACCTAACCTAACCTAACCTAACCTTACCTAACCTAACCAAATTATCCTTACCTAACCTAACCTAACCTAACGTAACGTAACCTAACCTAACCTAACCTAACGTAACCTAACCTAACGTAACCTAACCTAACCTAACCTAACCCAACCTAACCTAACCTAACCTAACCTAACCCAACTCAACCCAACCTAACCTAATCTAACCTAACCTAACCTAACCTAACCAAACCTAACCTAACCTAACCTAACCTAACCTAACCTAACCTAACGACGGTTGCAAGCGCTTTCACATTAAATATCGCAGTTCCCCACTTTTAATGGTGAAAAACACTGCATCTCAGTAATTGACATTGTTTAATGCGGTTTTACGACGGTTCATATCTTAACCTAACCTAACATTCGCACTTGTATCTAAAAACGCTCTATTACACTGTTTTGTTCACAATTACGATATTTGCTTAACCTCACAGTTTTTCACCAACTTATTGCAGTACAGAACGCTGTATCTCGCTAAATGACATTGTTCTTTAAGGTTTCACGATGCTTGCATGCGATTTAACGAGAATATCACAATATAGCAGTTTCGCACTTGTAACGGTAGAACACGCAGTATTTGGCTTGTTCATGCCGTTTTGTGTACTTTCACAACATTTCACCTATCGCAGTTTAATACTCGCTATAAAACAACACTATCTCGTTAGATGACGTCGTTTTTGGTAGTTTCACGACGCTACCTAGCTTAAACTAACCTAACCTAACCTAACCTTCGCACTTCTATCGTTAGAAAACGTTTTACTCGCCACTTTACAATGTTTTCTACAAGATTACGACGGTTTCATGCGCTTTCACATTAGATATCGTAGTTCCCGACTTGTAATGTTGAAAAACACTACATCTCACTAAGTGACATTGTTTAATGCGGTTTTACGACGGTTGATATGTCAACCTAACCTAACATTCGCACTTGTATCTAAAGACGCTCAATTACACTGTTTCGTTCACAATTACGATATTTGCTTCACCTCACAGTTTCTCACCAACTTATTACAGTACAGAACGCTGTATCTCGCTAAATGACATCGTTCTTTAAGGTTTCACGATACTTGCATGCGCTTTACCGAGAATGTCACAACAAAGCACTTTCGCACTTGTAACGGTACAACACGCAGTATTTGGCTTGTTCATGCCGTTTTGTGTGCTTTCACAACATTTTAGCTATCGCCGTTTCGTACTCGCAATAAAACAACACTATCTCGTTAGATGACGTCGTTTTTGGTGGTTTCACGACGCCACCTAGCTTAAACTAACATAACTCAACCTAACATAACCTTCGCACTTCTATCGTTAGAAAACGTTTTACTCGCTACTTTACAATGCTTTTTACAACATTACGACGGTTTCAAGCGCTTTCACATTAGATATCGCAGTTCCCGACTTGTAATGGTGAAAAACACTGCATCTCACTAAGTGACATTGTTTATTGCGGTTTTACGACGGTTCATACCTTAACCTAACGTAACCTAACCTAACCTAACCCAACCTAACCTAACATAACCTAACCTAACCTAACCTAACCAAACCTAACCTAACGTAACCTAACCTAACCTAACCTAACCTAACGACGTTTGCAAGTGCTTTCACATTAGATATCGCAGTTCCCAAATTGTAATTGTGAAAAACACTGCATCTCACTAAGTGACATTGTTTAATGCGGTTTTACGACGGTTCATATCTTAACCTAACCTAACATTCGCACTTGTATTAAAAAACGCTCTATTACACTGTTTCGTTCACAATTAGGATATTTGCATAACCTCACAGTTTTTCACCAACTTATTGCAGTACAGAACGCTGTATCTCGCTAAATGACATCGTTCTTTAAGGTTTCACGATGCTTGCATGCGCTTTAACGAGAATATCACAACATAGCAGTTTCGCACTTGTAACGGTACAACACGCAGTATTTGGCTTGTTCATGCCGTTTTGTGTGCTTTCACATTTCACCTATCGCAGTTTCGTACTCGCAATAAAACAACACTATCTCGTTAGATGACGTTGTTTTTGGTAGTTTCACGACGCTACCTAGCTTAAACTAACATAACTCAACCTAACATGACCTTCGCACTTCTATCGTTAGAAAACGTTTTACTCGCTACTTTACATTGCTTTCTACAACATTACGACGGTTTCAAGCGCTTTCACATTACATATCACAGTTCCCAACTTGTAAAGGGGAAAAACACTGCATCTCACTAAGTGACATTGTTTAATGCGGTTTTACGACGGTTCATACCTTAACCTAACCTAACCTAACCTAACCTTACCTAACCTAACCTAACCTAACCCAACCCAACTTAACCTAACCTAACCTAACCTAACCTAAACTAACCTAACCCAACCTAACCTAACCTAACCCAACCTAACCCAACCCAACCTAACCTAACCTAAGCTAACCTAACCTAACCTAACCAAACCTAACCTAACCTAACTTAACCTAACCTAACGTAACCTAACCTAACCTATTCTAACGTAACCTAACCTTACCTGACCTAACCTAACCTAACGTATCCTAACCTAACCTAACATAACCTAACGTAACCTAACCTAACCTAACCTAACGTAACCTAACCTAACCTAACCCAACCTAACCCAACCCAACCCAACCCAACAACACCCAACCCAACCTAACCTAACCTAACCAAATTATCCTTACCTAACCTAACCTAACCTAACGTAAAGTAACCTAACCTAACCTAACCTAACGTAACCTAACCTAACGTAACCTAACCTAACCTAACCTAACCTAACCCAACCTAACCTAACCTAACCTAACCTAACCCAACTCAACCCAACCTAACCTAATCTAACCTAACCTAACCTAACCTAACCTAACCAAACCTAACCTAACCTAACCTAACCTAACCTAACCTAACGACGGTTGCAAGCGCTTTCACATTAAATATCGCAGTTCCCCACTTTTAATGGTGAAAAACACTGCATCTCAGTAATTGACATTGTTTAATGCGGTTTTACGACGGTTCATATCTTAACCTAACCTAACATTCGCACTTGTATCTAAAAACGCTCTATTACACTGTTTTGTTCACAATTACGATATTTGCATAACCCCACAGTTTTTCACCAACTTATTGCAGTACAGAACGCTGTATCTCGCTAAATGACATTGTTCTTTAAGGTTTCATGATGCTTGCATGCGATTTAACGAGAATATCACAATATAGCAGTTTCGCACTTGTAACGGTAGAACACGCAGTATTTGGCTTGTTCATGCCGTTTTGTGTGCTTTCACAACATTTCACCTATCGCAGTTTAATACTCGCTATAAAACAACACTATCTCGTTAGATGACGTCGTTTTTGGTAGTTTCACGACGCTACCTAGCTTAAACTAACCTAACCTAACCTAACCTTCGCACTTCTATCGTTAGAAGACGTTTTACTCGCCACTTTACAATGTTTTCTACAAGATTACGACGGTTTCATGCGCTTTCACATTAGATATCGTAGTTCCCGACTTGTAATGTTGAAAAACACCACATCTCACTAAGTGACATTGTTTAACGCGGTTTTACGACGGTTGATATGTCAACCTAACCTAACATTCGCACTTGTATCTAAAGACGCTCAATTACATTGTTTCGTTCACAATTACGATATTTGCTTGACCTCACAGTTTCTCACCAACTTATTACAGTACAGAACGCTGTATCTCGCTAAATGACATCGTTCTTTAAGGTTTCACGATACTTGCATGCGCTTTACCGAGAATGTCACAACATAGCAGTTTCGCACTTGTAACGGTACAACACGCAGTATTTGGCTTGTTCATGCCGTTTTGTGTGCTTTCACAACATTTTACCTATCGCAGTTTCGTACTCGCAATAAAACAACACTATCTCGTTAGATGACGTCGTTTTTGGTGGTTTCACGACGCTACCTAGCTTAAACTAACATAACTCAACCTAACATAACCTTCGCACTTCTATCGTTAGAAAACGTTTTACTCGCTACTTTACATTGCTTTCTACAACATTACGACGGTTTCAAGCGCTTTCACATTAGATATCGCAGTTCCCAACTTGTAAATGTGAAAAACACTGCATCTCACTAAGTGACATTGTTTATTGCGGTTTTACGACGGTTCATACCTTAACCTAACGTAACCTAACCTAACCAAACCTAACCTAACCTAACCTAACGTAACCTAACCTAACCTAACCTAACCTAACCTAACCTAACCTAACCTAACCTAACCTAACGACGTTTGCAAGCGCTTTCACATTAGATATCGCAGTTCCCGACTTGTAATGGTGAAAAACAATGCATCTCACTAAGTGACATTGATTAATGCGGTTTTACGACGGTTCATATCTTAACCTAACCTAACATTCGCACTTGTATTAAAAAACGCTCTATTACACTGTTTCGTTCACAATTACGATATTTGCATAACCTCACAGTTTTTCACCAACTTATTGCAGTACAGAACGCTGTATCTCGCTAAATGACATTATTCTTTAAGGTTTCACGATGCTTGCATGCGCTTTAACGAGAATATCACAATATAGCAGTTTCGCACTTGTAACGGTAGAACACGCAGTATTTGGCTTGTTCATGCCGTTTTGTGTGCATTCACAACATTTTACCTATCGCAGTTTAATACTCGCAATAAAACAACACTATCTCGTTAGATGACGTCGTTTTTGGTAGTTTCACGACGCTACCTAGCTTAAACTAACCTAACCTAACCTAACCTTCGCACTTCTATCGTTAGAAAACGTTTTACTCGCAACTTTACAATGTTTTCTACAAGATTACGACGGTTTCATGCGCGTTCACATTAGATATCGTAGTTCCCGACTTGTAATGTTGAAAAACACTACATCTCACTAAGTGACATTGTTTAATGCGGTTTTACGACGGTTGATATGTCAACCTAACCTAACATTCGCACTTGTATCTAAAGACGCTCAATTACACTGTTTCGTTCACAATTACGATATTTGCTTGACCTCACAGTTTCTCACCAACTTATTACAGTACAGAACGCTGTATCTCGCTAAATGACATCGTTCTTTAAGGTTTCACGATACTTGCATGCGCTTTACCGAGAATGTCACAACATAGCAGTTTCGCACTTGTAACGGTACAACACGCAGTATTTGGCTTGTTCATGCCGTTTTGAGTGCTTTCACAACATTTTACCTGTCGCAGTTTCGTACTCGCATTAAAACAACACTATCTCGTTAGATGACGTCGTTTTTGGTGGTTTCACGACGCTACCTAGCTTAAACTAACATAACTCAATCTAACCGGACCTTCGCACTTCTATCGTTAGAAAACGTTTTATTCGCTACTTTACAATGTTTTCTACAAGATTATGACGGTTTCATGCGCTTTCACATTAGATATCGCAGTTCCCGACTTGTAATGGTGAAAAACACAGCATCTCACTAAGTGACATTGTTTAACGCGGTTTTAGCGCGGTTCATATCTTAACCTAACCTAACCTTACCTAAAACAACCTAACCTAACCTAACCTAACCAAACCTTACCTAACATACCCTAACCTAACCTAACCTAACCTAACCTAACCAAACCTAACCTAACCTAACGTAACCTAACCTAACCTAACCTAACCTAACGACGTTTGCAAGCGCTTTCACATTAGATATCGCAGTTCCCGACTTGTAATGGTGAAAAACACTGCATCTCACTAAGTGACATTGATTAATGCGGTTTTACGACGGTTGATATGTCAACCTAGCCTAACATTCGCACTTGTATCTAAAGACGCTCAATTACACTGTTTCGTTCACAATTACAATATTTGCTTGACCTCACAGTTTCTCACCAACTTATTACAGTACAGAACGCTGTATCTCGCTAAATGACATCGTTCTTTAAGGTTTCACGATACTTGCATGCGCTTTACCGAGAATGTCACAACATAGCACTTTCGCACTTGTAACGGTACAACACGCAGTATTTGGCTTGTTCATGCCGTTTTGTGTGCTTTCACAACATTTTGCCTATCGCAGTTTCGTACTCGCAATAAAACAACACTATCTCGTTAGATGACGTCGTTTTTGGTGGTTTCACGACGCTACCTAGCTTAAACTAACATAACTCAACCTAACATAACCTTCGCACTTCTATCGTTAGAAAACGTTTTACTCGCTACTTTACATTGCTTTCTACAACATTACGACGGTTTCAAGCGCTTTCACATTAGAAATCGCAGTTCCCAACTTGTAAAGGTGAAAAACACTGCATCTCACTAAGTGACATTGTTTATTGCGGTTTTACGACGGTTCATACCTTAACCTAACGTAACCTAACCTAACCTAACCTAACCAAACCTAACCTAACGTAACCTAACCTAACCTAACCTAACGACGTTTGCAAGTGCTTTCACATTAGATATCGCAGTTCCCAACTTGTAATGGTGAAAAACACTGCATCTCACTAAGTGACATTGTTTAATGCGGTTTTACGACGGTTCATATCTTAACCTAACCTAACATTCGTACTTGTATTGAAAAACGCTCTATTACACTGTTTCGTTCACAATTACGATATTTGCATAACCTCACAGTTTTTCACCAACTTATTGCAGTACAGAACGCTGTATCTCGCTAAATGACATCGTTCTTTAAGGTTTCACGATACTTGCATGCGCTTTAGCGAGAATATCACAATAAAGCAGTTTCGCACTTGTAACGGCACAAGACGCAGTATCTGGCTAGTTCATGCCATTTTGTGTGCTTTCCCAATATTTCACCTATCGCAGTTTCGTACTCGCAATAAAACAACACTATCTCGTTAGATGACATCGTTTTTGGTGGTTTCACGACGCTACCTAGCTCAAACTAACCGAACCTTCGCACTTCTATCGTTAGAAAACGTTTTATTCGCTACTTTACAATGTTTTCTACAAGATTACGACGGTTTCATGCGCTTTCACATTAGATATCGCAGTTCCCGACTTGTAATGGTGGAAAACACAGCATCTCACTAAGTGACATTGTTTAATGCGGTTTTAGCGCGGTTCATATCTTAACCTTACCTAACCCAACCTAACCTAACCAAACCTTACCTAACATACCCTAACCTAACCTAACCTAACCTAACCAAACCTAACCTAACCTAACCTAACCTAACCTAAGCTAAAATAACCTAACGACGTTTGCAAGCGCTTTCACATTAGATATCGCAGTTGCCGACTTGTAATGGTGAAAACACTGCATCTCACTAAGTGACATTGTTTAATGCAGTTTTACGACGGTTCATACCTTAACCTAACCTAACCTAACCTAACCTTACCTAACCTAACCTAACCTAACCCAACCCAACTTAACCTAAGGTAACCTAACCTAACCTAAACTAACCTAACTCAACCTAACCTAACCTAACCTAACCTAACCCAACCTAACCCAACCCATCCCAACCTAACCTAACCTAAGCTAACCTAACCTAACCTAACCAAACCTAACCTAACCTAACTTAACCTAACCTAACGTAACCTAACCTAACCTATTCTAACGTAACCTAACCTTACCTGACCTAACCTAACCTAACGTAACCTAACCTAACCTAACATAACCTAACGTAACCTAACCTAACCTAACCTAACGTAACCTAACCTAACCTAACCCAACCTAACCCAACCCAACCCAACAACACCCAACCCAACCTAACCTAACCTAACCTTACCCTACGTAACCAAATTATCCTTACCTAACCTAACCTAACCTAACGTAACCTAACCTAACCTAACCTAACGTAACCTAACCTAACGTAACCTAACCTAACCTAACCTAACCTAACCCAACCTAACCTAACCTAACCTAACCTAACCCAACTCAACCCAACCTAACCTAATCTAACCTAACCTAACCTAACCTAACCTAACCTAACCAAACCTAACCTAACCTAACCTAACCTAACCTAACGACGGTTGCAAGCGCTTTCACATTAAATATCGCAGTTCCCCACTTTTAATGGTGAAAAACACTGCATCTCAGTAATTGACATTGTTTAATGCGGTTTTACGACGGTTCATATCTTAACCTAACCTAACATTCGCACTTGTATCAAAAAACGCTCTATTACACTGTTTTGTTCACAATTACGATATTTGCATAACCTCATAGTTTTTCACCAACTTATTGCAGTACAGAACGCTGTATCTCGCTAAATGACATTGTTCTTTAAGGTTTCACGATGCTTGCATGCGATTTAACGAGAATATCACAATATAGCAGTTTCGCACTTGTAACGGTAGAACACGCAGTATTTGGCTTGTTCATGCCGTTTTGTGTGCTTTCACAACATTTCACCTATCGCAGTTTAATACTCGCTATAAAACAACACTATCTCGTTAGATGACGTCGTTTTTGGTAGTTTCACGACGCTACCTAGCTTAAACTAACCTAACCTAACCTAACCTTCGCACTTCTATCGTTAGAAAACGTTTTACTCGCCACTTTACAATGTTTTCTACAAGATTACGACGGTTTCATGCGCTTTCACATTAGATATCGTAGTTCCCGACTTGTAAAGGTGAAAAACACTGCATCTCACTAAGTGACATTGTTTAATGCGGTTTTACGACGGTTCATACCTTAACCTAACGTAACCTAACCTAACCTAACCCAACCTAACCTAACATAACCTAACCTAACCTAACCTAACCTAACCTAACCTAACCAAACCTAACCTAACGTCACCTAACCTAACTTAACCTAACCTAACCTAACCTAACGACGTTTGCAAGTGCTTTCACATTAGATATCGCAGTTCCCAACTTGTAATGGTGAAAAACACTGCATCTCACTAAGTGACATTGTTTAATGCGGTTTTACGACGGTTCATATCTTAACCTAACCTAACATTCGCACTTGTATTAAAAAACGCTCTATTACACTGTTTCGTTCACAATTAGGATATTTGCATAACCTCACAGTTTTTCACCAACTTATTGCAGTACAGAACGCTGTATCTCGCTAAATGACATCGTTCTTTAAGGTTTCACGATGCTTGCATGCGCTTTAACGAGAATATCACAACATAGCAGTTTCGCACTTGTAACGGTACAACACGCAGTATTTGGCTTGTTCATGCTGTTTTGTGTGCTTTCACAACATTTCACCTATCGCTGTTTCGTACTCGCAATAAAACAACACTATCTCGTTAGATGACGTTGTTTTTGGTAGTTTCACGATGCTACCTAGCTTAAACTAACATAACTCAACCTAACATGACCTTCGCACTTCTATCGTTAGAAAACGTTTTACTCGCTACTTTACATTGCTTTCTACAACATTACCACGGTTTCAAGCACTTTCACATTAGATATCACAGTTCCCAACTTGTAAAGGTGAAAAACACTGCATCTCACTAAGTGACATTGTTTAATGCGGTTTTACGACGGTTCATACCTTAACCTAACCTAACCTAACCTAACCTTACCTAACCTAACCTAACCTAACCTAAACTAACCTAACCCAACCTAACCTAACCTAACCTAACCCAACCTAACCCAACCCAACCCAACCTAACCTAACCTAAGCTAACCTAACCTAACCTAACCAAACCTAACCTAACCTAACTTAACCTAACCTAACGTAACCTAACCTAACCTATTCTAACGTAACCTAACCTTACCTGACCTAACCTAACCTAACGTAACCTAACCTAACCTAACATAACCTAACGTAACCTAACCTAACCTAACCTAACGTAACCTAACCTAACCTAACCCAACCTAACCCAACCCAACCCAACCCAACAACACCCAACCCAACCTAACCTAACCTAACCTAACCTTACCTAACCTAACCAAATTATCCTTACCTAACCTAATCTAACCTAACGTAACCTAACCTAACCTAACCTAACGTAACCTAACCTAACGTAACCTAACCTAATCTAACCTAACCTAACCTAACCCAACCTAACCTAACCTAACCTAACCTAACCCAACTCAACCCAACATAACCTAACCTAACCTAACCTAACCAAACCTAACCTAACGTAACCTAACCTAACCTAATCTAACCTAACCTAACGACGTTTGCAAGTGCTTTCACATTAGATATCGCAGTTCCCAACTTGTAATGGTGAAAAACACTGCATCTCACTAAGTGACATTGATTAATGCGGTTTTACGACGGTTCATATCTTAACATAACCTAACATTCGCACTTGTATTAAAAACGCTCTATTACACTGTTTCGTTCACAATTACGATATTTGCATAACCTCACAGTTTTTCACCAACTTATTGCAGTACAGAACGCTGTATCTCGCTAAATGACATTGTTCTTTAAGGTTTCACGATGCTTGCATGCGCTTTAACGAGAATATCACAATATAGCAGTTTCGCACTTGTAACGGTAGAACACGCAGTATTTCGCTTGTTCATGCCGTTTTGTGTGCATTCACAACATTTTACCTATCGCAGTTTAATACTCGCAATAAAACAACACTATCTCGTTAGATGACGTCGTTTTTGGTAGTTTCACGACGCTACCTAGCTTAAACTAACCTAACCTAACCTAACCTTCGCACTTCTATCGTTAGAAAACGTTTTACTCACAACTTTACAATGTTTTCTACAAGATTACGACGGTTTCATGCGCTTTCACATTAGATATCGTAGTTCCCGACTTGTAATGTTGAAAAACACTACATCTCACTAAGTGACATTGTTTAATGCGGTTTTACGACGGTTGATATGTCAACCTAACCTAACATTCGCACTTGTATCTAAAGACTCTCAATTACACTGTTTCGTTCACAATTACGATATTTGCTTGACCTCACAGTTTCTCACCAACTTATTACAGTACAGAACGCTGTATCTCGCTAAATGACATCGTTCTTTAAGGTTTCACGATACTTGCATGCGCTTTACCGAGAATGTCACAACATAGCAGTTTCGCACTTGTAACGGTACAACACGCAGTATTTGGCTTGTTCATGCCGTTTTGAGTGCTTTCACAACATTTTACCTGTCGCAGTTTCGTACTCGCATTAAAACAACACTATCTCGTTAGATGACGTCGTTTTTGGTGGTTTCACGACGCTACCTAGCTTAAACTAACATAACTCAAACTAACCGGACCTTCGCACTTCTATCGTTAGAAAACGTTTTATTCGCTACTTTACAATGTTTTCTACAAGATTACGACGGTTTCATGCGCTTTCACATTAGATATCGCAGTTCCCGACTTGTAATGGTGAAAAACACAGCATCTCACTAAGTGACATTGTTTAACGCGGTTTTAGCGCGGTTCATATCTTAACCTAACCTAACCTTACCTAAACCAACCTAACCTAACCTAACCTAACCAAACCTTACCTAACATACCCTAACCTAACCTAACGTAACCTAACCTAACCTAACCTAACCTAACGACGTTTGCAAGATCTTTCACATTAGATATCGCAGTTCCCAACTTGTAATGGTGAAAAACACTGCATCTCACTAAGTGACATTGTTTAATGCGGTTTTACGACGGTTCATATCTTAACCTAACCTAACATTCGCACTTGTATTAAAAAACGCTCTATTACACTGTTTCGTTCACAATTAGGATATTTGCATAACCTCACAGTTTTTCACCAACTTATTGCAGTACAGAACGCTGTATCTCGCTAAATGACATCGTTCTTTAAGGTTTCACGATGCTTGCATGCGCTTTAACGAGAATATCACAACATAGCAGTTTCGCACTTGTAACGGTACAACACGCAGTATTTGGCTTGTTCATGCCGTTTTGTGTGCTTTCACAACATTCACCTATCGCTGTTTCGTACTCGCAATAAAACAACACTATCTCGTTAGATGACGTTGTTTTTGGTAGTTTCACGATGCTACCTAGCTTAAACTAACATAACTCAACCTAACATGACCTTCGCACTTCTATCGTTAGAAAACGTTTTACTCGCTACTTTACATTGCTTTCTACAACATTACGACGGTTTCAAGCACTTTCACATTAGATATCACAGTTCCCAACTTGTAAAGGTGAAAAACACTGCATCTCACTAAGTGACATTGTTTAATGCGGTTTTACGACGGTTCATACCTTAACCTAACCTAACCTAACCTAACCTTACCTAACCTAACCTAACCTAACCTAAACTAACCTAACCCAACCTAACCTAACCTAACCTAACCCAACCTAACCCAACCCAACCCAACCTAACCTAACCTAAGCTAACCTAACCTAACCTAACCAAACTAAACCTAACCTAACTTAACCTAACCTAACGTAACCTAACCTAACCTATTCTAACGTAACCTAACCTTACCTGACCTAACCTAACCCAACGTAACCTAACCTAACCTAACATAACCTAACGTAACCTAACCTAACCTAACCTAACGTAACCTAACCTAACCTAACCCAACCTAACCCAACCCAACCCAACCCAACAACACCCAACCCAACCTAACCTAACCTAACCTAACCTTACCTAACCTAACCAAATTATCCTTACCTAACCTAATCTAACCTAACCTAACCTAACCTAACCTAACCCAACTCAACCCAACCTAACCTAATCTAACCTAACCTAACCTAACCTAACCTAACCAAACCTAACCTAACCTAACCTAACCTAACCTAACCTAACGACGGTTGCAAGCGCTTTCACATTAAATATCGCAGTTCCCCACTTTTAATGGTGAAAAACACTGCATCTCAGTAATTGACATTGTTTAATGCGGTTTTACGACGGTTCATATCTTAACCTAACCTAACATTCGCACTTGTATCTAAAAACGCTCTATTACACTGTTTTGTTCACAATTACGATATTTGCATAACCTCACAGTTTTTCACCAACTTATTGCAGTACAGAACGCTGTATCTCGCTAAATGACATTGTTCTTTAAGGTTTCACGATGCTTGCATGCGATTTAACGAGAATATCACAATATAGCAGTTTCGCACTTGTAACGGTAGAACACGCAGTATTTGGCTTGTTCATGCCGTTTGTGTGCTTTCACAACATTTCACCTATCGCAGTTTAATACTCGCTATAAAACAACACTATCTCGTTAGATGACGTCGTTTTTGGTAGTTTCACGACGCTACCTAGCTTAAACTAACCTAACCTAACCTAACCTTCGCACTTCTATCGTTAGAAAACGTTTTACTCGCCACTTTACAATGTTTTCTACAAGATTACGACGGTTTCATGCGCTTTCACATTAGATATCGTAGTTCCCGACTTGTAATGTTGAAAAACACTACATCTCACTAAGTGACATTGTTTAATGCGGTTTTACGACGGTTGATATGTCAACCTAACCTAACATTCGGACTTGTATCTAAAGACGCTCAATTACACTGTTTCGTTCACAATTACGATATTTGCTTGACCTCACAGTTTCTCACCAACTTATTACAGTACAGAACGCTGTATCTCGCTAAATGACATCGTTCTTTAAGGTTTCACGATACTTGCATGCGCTTTACCGAGAATGTCACAACATAGCATTTTCGCACTTGTAACGGTACAACACGCAGTATTTGGCTTGTTCATGCCGTTTTGTGTGCTTTCACAACATTTTGGCTATCGCAGTTTCGTACTCGCAATAAAACAACACTATCTCGTTAGATGACGTCGTTTTTGGTGGTTTCACGACGCTACCTAGCTTAAACTAACATAACTCAACCTAACATAACCTTCGCACTTCTATCGTTAGAAAACGTTTTACTCGCTACTTTACATTGCTTTCTACAACATTACGACGGTTTCAAGCGCTTTCACATTAGATATCGCAGTTCCCAACTTGTAAAGGTGAAAAACACTGCATCTCACTAAGTGACATTGTTTATTGCGGTTTTACGACGGTTCATACCTTAACCTAACGTAACCTAACCTAACCTAACCCAACCTAACCTAACATAACCTAACCTAACCTAACCTAACCAAACCTAACCTAACGTAACCTAACCTAACCTAACCTAACCTAACGACGTTTGCAAGTGCTTTCACATTAGATATCGCAGTTCCCAACTTGTAATGGTGAAAAACACTGCATCTCACTAAGTGACATTGATTAATGCGGTTTTACGACGGTTCATATCTTAACCTAACCTAACATTCGCACTTGTATTGAAAAACGCTCTATTACACTGTTTCGTTCACAATTACGATATTTGCATAACCTCACAGTTTTTCACCAACTTATTGCAGTACAGAACGCTGTATCTCGCTAAATGACATTGTTCTTTAAGGTTTCACGATGCTTGCATGCGCTTTAACGAGAATATCACAATATAGCAGTTTCGCACTTGTAACGGTAGAACACGCAGTATTTGGCTTGTTCATGCCGTTTTGTGTGCATTCACAACATTTTACCTATCGCAGTTTAATACTCGCAATAAAACAACACTATCTCGTTAGATGACGTCGTTTTTGGTAGTTTCACGACGCTACCTAGCTTAAACTAACCTAACCTAACCTAACCTTCGCACTTCTATCGTTAGAAAACGTTTTACTCGCAACTTTACAATGTTTTCTACAAGATTACGACGGTTTCATGCGCTTTCACATTAGATATCGTAGTTCCCGACTTGTAATGTTGAAAAACACTGCATCTCACTAAGTGACATTGTTTAATGCGGTTTTACGACGGTTGATATGTCAACCTAACCTAACATTCGCACTTGTATCTAAAGACGCTCAATTACACTGTTTCGTTCACAATTACGATATTTGCTTGACCTCACAGTTTCTCACCAACTTATTACAGTACAGAACGCTGTATCTCGCTAAATGACATCGTTCTTTAAGGTTTCACGATACTTGCATGCGCTTTACCGAGAATGTCACAACATAGCAGTTTCGCACTTGTAACGGTACAACACGCAGTATTTGGCTTGTTCATGCCGTTTTGAGTGCTTTCACAACATTTTACCTGTCGCAGTTTCGTACTCGCATTAAAACAACACTATCTCGTTAGATGACGTCGTTTTTGGTGGTTTCACGACGCTACCTAGCTTAAACTAACATAACTCAAACTAACCGGACCTTCGCACTTCTATCGTTAGAAAACGTTTTATTCGCTACTTTACAATGTTTTCTACAAGATTACGACGGTTTCATGCGCTTTCACATTAGATATCGCAGTTCCCGACTTGTAATGGTGAAAAACACAGCATCTCACTAAGTGACATTGTTTAACGCGGTTTTAGCGCGGTTCATATCTTAACCTAACCTAACCTTACCTAAACCAACCTAACCTAACCTAACCTAACCAAACCTTACCTAACATACCCTAACCTAACCTAACCTAACCTAACCTAACCAAACCTAACCTAACCTAACCTAACGTAACCTAACCTAACCTAACCTAACCTAACCTAACCTCACGACGTTTGCAAGCGCTTTCACATTAGATATCGCAGTTCCCGACTTGTAATGGTGAAAAACACTGCATCTCACTAAGTGACATTGATTAATGCGGTTTTACGACGGTTCATATCTTAACCTAACCTAACATTCGCACTTGTAATAAAAAACGCTCTATTACACTGTTTCGTTCACAATTAGGATATTTGCATAACCTCACAGTTTTTCACCAACTTATTGCAGTACAGAACGCTGTATCTCGCTAAATGACATTGTTCTTTAAGGTTTCACGATGCTTGCATGCGCTTTAACGAGAATATCACAATATAGCAGTTTCGCACTTGTAACGGTAGAACACGCAGTATTTGGCTTGTTCATGCCGTTTTGTGTGCTTTCACAACATTTCACCTATCGCAGTTTAATACTCGCTATAAAACAACACTATCTCGTTAGATGACGTCGTTTTTGGTAGTTTCACGACGCTACCTAGCCTAAACTAACCTAACCTAACCTAACCTTCGCACTTCTATCATTAGAAAACGTTTTACTCGCCACTTTACAATGTTTTCTACAAGATTACGACGGTTTCATGCGCTTTCACATTAGATATCGTAGTTCCCGACTTGTAATGTTGAAAAACACTACATCTCACTAAGTGACATTGTTTAATGCGGTTTTACGACGGTTGATATGTCAACCTAACCTAACATTCGCACTTGTATCTAAAGACGCTCAATTACACTGTTTCGTTCACAATTACGATATTTGCTTGACCTCACAGTTTCTCACCAACTTATTACAGTACAGAACGCTGTATCTCGCTAAATGACATCGTTCTTTAAGGTTTCACGATACTTGCATGCGCTTTACCGAGAATGTCACAACATAGCACTTTCGCACTTGTAACGGTACAACACGCAGTATTTGGCTTGTTCATGCCGTTTTGTGTGGTTTCACAACATTTTACCTATCGCAGTTTCGTACTCGCAATAAAACAACACTATCTCGTTAGATGACGTCGTTTTTGGTGGTTTCACGACGCTACCTAGCTTAAACTAACATAACTCAACCTAACATAACCTTCGCACTTCTATCGTTAGAAAACGTTTTACTCGCTACTTTACATTGCTTTCTACAACATTACGACGGTTTCAAGCGCTTTCACATTAGATATTGCAGTTCCCAACTTGTAAAGGTGAAAAACACTGCATCTCACTAAGTGACATTGTTTAATGCGGTTTTACGACGGTTCATACCTTAACCTAACCTAACCTAACCTAACCTTACCTAACCTAACCTAACCTAACCCAACCCAACTTAACCTAACCTAACCTAACCTAACCTAAACTAACCTAACCCAACCTAACCTAACCTAACCCAACCTAACCCAACCCAACCCAACCTAACCTAACCTAAGCTAACCTAACCTAACCTAACCAAACCTAACCTAACCTAACTTAACCTAACCTAACGTAACATAACCTAACCTATTCTAACGTAACCTAACCTTACCTGACCTAACCTAACCTAACGTAACCTAACCTAACCTAACATAACCTAACGTAACCTAACCTAACCTAACCTAACGTAACCTAACCTAACCTAACCCAACCTAACCCAACCCAACCCAACCCAACAACACCCAACCCAACCTAACCTAACCTAACCTAACCTAACCTAACCAAATTATCCTTACCTAACCTAACCTAACCTAACGTAACGTAACCTAACCTAACCTAACGTAACCTAACCTAACGTAACCTAACCTAACCTAACCTAACCCAACCTAACCTAACCTAACCTAACCTAACCCAACTCAACCCAACCTAACCTAATCTAACCTAACCTAACCTAACCTAACCTAACCAAACCTAACCTCACCTAACCTAACCTAACCTAACCTAACCTAACCTAACCTAACGACGGTTGCAAGCGCTTTCACATTAAATATCGCAGTTCCCCACTTTTAATGGTGAAAAACACTGCATCTCAGTAATTGACATTGTTTAATGCGGTTTTACGACGGTTCATATCTTAACCTAACCTAACATTCGCACTTGTATTAAAAAACGCTCTATTACACTGTTTCGTTCACAATTACGATATTTGCATAACCTCACAGTTTTTCACCAACTTATTGCAGTACAGAACGCTGTATCTCGCTAAATGACATTGTTCTTTAAGGTTTCACGATGCTTGCATGCGCTTTAACGAGAATATCACAATATAGCAGTTTCGCACTTGTAACGGTAGAACACGCAGTATTTGGCTTGTTCATGCCGTTTTGTGTGCATTCACAACATTTTACCTATCGCAGTTTAATACTCGCAATAAAACAACACTATCTCGTTAGATGACGTCGTTTTTGGTAGTTTCACGACGCTACCTAGCTTAAACTAACCTAACCTAACCTAACCTTCGCACTTCTATCGTTAGAAAACGTTTTACTCGCAACTTTACAATGTTTTCTACAAGATTACGACGGTTTCATGCGCTTTCACATTAGATATCGTAGTTCCCGACTTGTAATGTTGAAAAACACTACATCTCACTAAGTGACATTGTTTAATGCGGTTTTACGACGGTTGATATGTCAACCTAACCTAACATTCGCACTTGTATCTAAAGACTCTCAATTACACTGTTTCGTTCACAATTACGATATTTGCTTGACCTCACAGTTTCTCACCAACTTATTACAGTACAGAACGCTGTATCTCGCTAAATGACATCGTTCTTTAAGGTTTCACGATACTTGCATGCGCTTTACCGAGAATGTCACAACATAGCAGTTTCGCACTTGTAACGGTACAACACGCAGTATTTGGCTTGTTCATGCCGTTTTGTGTGCTTTCACAACATTTCACCTATCGCTGTTTCGTACTCGCAATAAAACAACACTATCTCGTTAGATGACGTTGTTTTTGGTAGTTTCACGATGCTACCTAGCTTAAACTAACATAACTCAACCTAACATGACCTTCGCACTTCTATCGTTAGAAAACGTTTTATTCGCTACTTTACAATGTTTTCTACAAGATTACGACGGTTTCATGCGCTTTCACATTAGATATCGCAGTTCCCGACTTGTAATGGTGAAAAACACAGCATCTCACTAAGTGACATTGTTTAACGCGGTTTTAGCGCGGTTCATATCTTAACCTAACCTAACCTTACCTAAACCAACCTAACCTAACCTAACCTAACCAAACCTTACCTAACATACCCTAACCTAACCTAACGTAACCTAACCTAACCTAACCTAACCTAACGACGTTTGCAAGATCTTTCACATTAGATATCGCAGTTCCCAACTTGTAATGGTGAAAAACACTGCATCTCACTAAGTGACATTGTTTAATGCGGTTTTACGACGGTTCATATCTTAACCTAACCTAACATTCGCACTTGTATTAAAAAACGCTCTATTACACTGTTTCGTTCACAATTAGGATATTTGCATAACCTCACAGTTTTTCACCAACTTATTGCAGTACAGAACGCTGTATCTCGCTAAATGACATCGTTCTTTAAGGTTTCACGACGCTTGCATGCGCTTTAACGAGAATATCACAACATAGCAGTTTCGCACTTGTAACGGTACAACACGCAGTATTTGGCTTGTTCATGCCGTTTTGTGTGCTTTCACAACATTTCACCTATCGCTGTTTCGTACTCGCAATAAAACAACACTATCTCGTTAGATGACGTTGTTTTTGGTAGTTTCACGATGCTACCTAGCTTAAACTAACATAACTCAACCTAACATGACCTTCGCACTTCTATCGTTAGAAAACGTTTTACTCGCTACTTTACATTGCTTTCTACAACATTACGACGGTTTCAAGCACTTTCACATTAGATATCACAGTTCCCAACTTGTAAAGGTGAAAAACACTGCATCTCACTAAGTGACATTGTTTAATGCGGTTTTACGACGGTTCATACCTTAACCTAACCTAACCTAACCTAACCTAACCTTACCTAACCTAACCTAACCTAACCTAAACTAACCTAACCCAACCTAACCTAACCTAACCTAACCCAACCTAACCCAACCCAACCCAACCTAACCTAACCTAAGCTAACCTAACCTAACCTAACCTAACCAAACTAAACCTAACCTAACTTAACCTAACCTAACGTAACCTAACCTAACCTATTCTAACGTAACCTAACCTTACCTGACCTAACCTAACCTAACGTAACCTAACCTAACCTAACATAACCTAACGTAACCTAACCTAACCTAACCTAACGTAACCTAACCCAACCTAACCCAACCTAACCCAACCCAACCCAACCCAACAACACCCAACCCAACCTAACCTAACCTAACCTAACCTTACCTAACCTAACCAAATTATCCTTACCTAACCTAATCTAACCTAACGTACCTAACCTAACCTAACCTAACGTAACCTAACCTAATCTAACCTAACCTAACCCAACCTAACCTAACCTAACCTAACCTAACCCAACTCAACCCAACCTAACCTAATCTAACCTAACCTAACCTAACCTAACCTAACCAAACCTAACCTAACCTAACCTAACCTAACCTAACCTAACGACGGTTGCAAGCGCTTTCACATTAAATATCGCAGTTCCCCACTTTTAATGGTGAAAAACACTGCATCTCAGTAATTGACATTGTTTAATGCGGTTTTATGACGGTTCATATCTTAACCTAACCTAACATTCGCACTTGTATCTAAAAACGCTCTATTACACTGTTTTGTTCACAATTACGATATTTGCATAACCTCACAGTTTTTCACCAACTTATTGCAGTACAGAACGCTGTATCTCGCTAAATGACATTGTTCTTTAAGGTTTCACGATGCTTGCATGCGATTTAACGAGAATATCACAATATAGCAGTTTCGCACTTGTAACGGTAGAACACGCAGTATTTGGCTTGTTCATGCCGTTTTGTGTGCTTTCACAACATTTCACCTATCGCAGTTTAATACTCGCTATAAAACAACACTATCTCGTTAGATGACGTCGTTTTTGGTAGTTTCACGACGCTACCTAGCTTAAACTAACCTAACCTAACCTAACCTTCGCACTTCTATCGTTAGAAAACGTTTTACTCGCCACTTTACAATGTTTTCTACAAGATTACGACGGTTTCATGCGCTTTCACATTAGATATCGTAGTTCCCGACTTGTAATGTTGAAAAACACTACATCTCACTAAGTGACATTGTTTAATGCGGTTTTACGACGGTTGATATGTCAACCTAACCTAACATTCGGACTTGTATCTAAAGACGCTCAATTACACTGTTTCGTTCACAATTACGATATTTGCTTGACCTCACAGTTTCTCACCAACTTATTACAGTACAGAACGCTGTATCTCGCTAAATGACATCGTTCTTTAAGGTTTCACGATACTTGCATGCGCTTTACCGAGAATGTCACAACATAGCACTTTCGCACTTGTAACGGTACAACACGCAGTATTTGGCTTGTTCATGCCGTTTTGTGTGCTTTCACAACATTTTGCCTATCGCAGTTTCGTACTCGCAATAAAACAACACTATCTCGTTAGATGACGTCGTTTTTGGTGGTTTCACGACGCTACCTAGCTTAAACTAACATAACTCAACCTAACATAACCTTCGCACTTCTATCGTTAGAAAACGTTTTACTCGCTACTTTACATTGCTTTCTACAACATTACGACGGTTTCAAGCGCTTTCACATTAGATATCGCAGTTCCCAACTTGTAAAGGTGAAAAACACTGCATCTCACTAAGTGACATTGTTTATTGCGGTTTTACGACGGTTCATACCTTAACCTAACGTAACCTAACCTAACCTAACCCAACCTAACCTAACATAACCTAACCTAACCTAACCTAACCAAACCTAACCTAACGTAACCTAACCTAACCTAACCTAACCTAACCTAACCTAACGACGTTTGCAAGTGCTTTCACATTAGATATCGCAGTTCCCAACTTGTAATGGTGAAAAACACTGCATCTCACTAAGTGACATTGATTAATGCGGTTTTACGACGGTTCATATCTTAACCTAACCTAACATTCGCACTTGTATTGAAAAACGCTCTATTACACTGTTTCGTTCACAATTACGATATTTGCATAACCTCACAGTTTTTCACCAACTTATTGCAGTACAGAACGCTGTATCTCGCTAAATGACATTGTTCTTTAAGGTTTCACGATGCTTGCATGCGCTTTAACGAGAATATCACAATATAGCAGTTTCGCACTTGTAACGGTAGAACACGCAGTATTTGGCTTGTTCATGCCGTTTTGTGTGCATTCACAACATTTTACCTATCGCAGTTTAATACTCGCAATAAAACAACACTATCTCGTTAGATGACGTCGTTTTTGGTAGTTTCATGACGCTACCTAGCTTAAACTAACCTAACCTAACCTAACCTTCGCACTTCTATCGTTAGAAAACGTTTTACTCGCAACTTTACAATGTTTTCTACAAGATTACGACGGTTTCATGCGCTTTCACATTAGATATCGTAGTTCCCGACTTGTAATGTTGAAAAACACTACATCTCACTAAGTGACATTGTTTAATGCGGTTTTACGACGGTTGATATGTCAACCTAACCTAACATTCGCACTTGTATCTAAAGACGCTCAATTACACTGTTTCGTTCACAATTACGATATTTGCTTGACCTCACAGTTTCTCACCAACTTATTACAGTACAGAACGCTGTATCTCGCTAAATGACATCGTTCTTTAAGGTTTCACGATACTTGCATGCGCTTTACCGAGAATGTCACAACATAGCAGTTTCGCACTTGTAACGGTACAACACGCAGTATTTGGCTTGTTCATGCCGTTTTGAGTGCTTTCACAACATTTTACCTGTCGCAGTTTCGTACTCGCATTAAAACAACACTATCTCGTTAGATGACGTCGTTTTTGGTGGTTTCACGACGCTACCTAGCTTAAACTAACATAACTCAAACTAACCGGACCTTCGCACTTCTATCGTTAGAAAACGTTTTATTCGCTACTTTACAATGTTTTCTACAAGATTACGACGGTTTCATGCGCTTTCACATTAGATATCGCAGTTCCCGACTTGTAATGGTGAAAAACACAGCATCTCACTAAGTGACATTGTTTAACGCGGTTTTAGCGCGGTTCATATCTTAACCTAACCTAACCTTACCTAAACCAACCTAACCTAACCTAACCTAACCAAACCTTACCTAACATACCCTAACCTAACCTAACCTAACCTAACCTAACCAAACCTAACCTAACCTAACCTAACGTAACCTAACCTAACCTAACCTAACCTAACCTAACCTAACGACGTTTGCAAGCGCTTTCACATTAGATATCGCAGTTCCCGACTTGTAATGGTGAAAAACACTGCATCTCACTAAGTGACATTGATTAATGCGGTTTTACGACGGTTCATATCTTAACCTAACCTAACATTCGCACTTGTATTAAAAAACGCTCTATTACACTGTTTCGTTCACAATTAGGATATTTGCATAACCTCACAGTTTTTCACCAACTTATTGCAGTACAGAACGCTGTATCTCGCTAAATGACATTGTTCTTTAAGGTTTCACGATGCTTGCATGCGATTTAACGAGAATATCACAATATAGCAGTTTCGCACTTGTAACGGTAGAACACGCAGTATTTGGCTTGTTCATGCCGTTTTGTGTGCTTTCACAACATTTCACCTATCGCAGTTTAATACTCGCTATAAAACAACACTATCTCGTTAGATGACGTCGTTTTCGGTAGTTTCACGACGCTACCGAGCTTAAACTAACCTTACCTAACCTAACCTTCGCACTTCTATCGTTAGAAAACGTTTTACTCGCCACTTTACAATGTTTTCTACAAGATTACGACGGTTTCATGCGCTTTCACATTAGATATCGTAGTTCCCGACTTGTAATGTTGAAAAACACTACATCTCACTAAGTGACATTGTTTAATGCGGTTTTACGACGGTTGATATGTCAACCTAACCTAACATTCGCACTTGTATCTAAAGACGCTCAATTACACTGTTTCGTTCACAATTACGATATTTGCTTGACCTCACAGTTTCTCACCAACTTATTACAGTACAGAACGCTGTATCTCGCTAAATGACATCGTTCTTTAAGGTTTCACGATACTTGCATGCGCTTTACCGAGAATGTCACAACATAGCACTTTCGCACTTGTAACGGTACAACACGCAGTATTTGGCTTGTTCATGCCGTTTTGTGTGCTTTCACAACATTTTACCTATCGCAGTTTCGTACTCGCAATTAAACAACACTATCTCGTTAGATGACGTCGTTTTTGGTGGTTTCACGACGCTACCTAGCTTAAACTAACATAACTCAACCTAACATAACCTTCGCACTTCTATCGTTAGAAAACGTTTTACTCGCTACTTTACATTGCTTTCTACAACATTACGACGGTTTCAAGCGCTTTCACATTAGATATCGCAGTTCCCAACTTGTAAAGGTGAAAAACACTGCATCTCACTAAGTGACATTGTTTATTGCGGTTTTACGATGGTTCATACCTTAACCTAACGTAACCTAACCTAACCTAACCCAACCTAACCTAACATAACCTAACCTAACCTAACCTAACCAAACCTAACCTAACGTACCCTAACCTAACCTAACCTAACCTAACCTAACGACGTTTGCAAGTGCTTTCACATTAGATATCGCAGTTCCCAACTTGTAATGGTGAAAAACACTGCATCTCACTAAGTGACATTGTTTAATGCGGTTTTACGACGGTTCATATCTTAACCTAACCTAACATTCGCACTTGTATTAAAAAACGCTCTATTACACTGTTTCGTTCACAATTAGGATATTTGCATAACCTCACAGTTTTTCACCAACTTATTGCAGTACAGAACGCTGTATCTCGCTAAATGACATCGTTCTTTAAGGTTTCACGATACTTGCATGCGCTTTACCGAGAATGTCACAACATAGCACTTTCGCACTTGTAACGGTACAACACGCAGTATTTGGCTTGTTCATGCCGTTTTGTGTGGTTTCACAACATTTTACCTATCGCAGTTTCGTACTCGCAATAAAACAACACTATCTCGTTAGATGACGTCGTTTTTGGTGGTTTCACGACGCTACCTAGCTTAAACTAACATAACTCAACCTAACATAACCTTCGCACTTCTATCGTTAGAAAACGTTTTACTCGCTACTTTACATTGCTTTCTACAACATTACGGCGGTTTCAAGCGCTTTCACATTAGATATCACAGTTCCAAACTTGTAAAGGTGAAAAACACTGCATCTCACTAAGTGACATTGTTTAATGCGGTTTTACGACGGTTCATACCTTAACCTAACCTAACCTAACCTAACCTTACCTAACCTAACCTAACCTAACCCAACCCAACTTAACCTAACCTAACCTAACCTAACCTAAACTAACCTAACCCAACCTAACCTAACCTAACCCAACCTATCCCAACCCAACCCAACCTAACCTAACCTAAGCTAACCTAACCTAACCTAACCAAACCTAACCTAACCTAACTTAACCTAACCTAACGTAACATA
>NW_027464585.1:59248536-59263536 GCF_043290135.1 Rhipicephalus microplus | reverse complement strand
GCTTTCACATTAGATATCGCAGTTCCCAACTTGTAATGGTGAAAAACACTGCATCTCACTAAGTGACATTGTTTAATGCGGTTTTACGACGGTTCATATCTTAACCTAACCTAACATTCGCACTTGTATTAAAAAACGCTCTATTACACTGTTTCGTTCACAATTAGGATATTTGCATAACCTCACAGTTTTTCACCAACTTATTGCAGTACAGAACGCTGTATCTCGCTAAATGACATCGTTCTTTAAGGTTTCATGATGCTTGCATGCGCTTTAACGAGAATATCACAACATAGCAGTTTCGCACTTGTAACGGTACAACACGCAGTATTTGGCTTGTTCATGCCATTTTGTGTGCTTTCACAACATTTCACCTATCGCAGTTTCGTACTCGCAATAAAACAACACTATCTCGTTAGATGACGTTGTTTTTGGTAGTTTCACGACGCTACCTAGCTTAAACTAACATAACTCAACCTAACATGACCTTCGCACTTCTATCGTTAGAAAACGTTTTACTCGCTACTTTACATTGCTTTCTACAACATTACGACAGTTTCAAGCGCTTTCACATTAGATATCACAGTTCCCAACTTGTAAAGGTGAAAAACACTGCATCTCACTAAGTGACATTGTTTAATGCGGTTTTACGACGGTTCATACCTTAACCTAACCTAACCTAACCTAACCTTACCTAACCTAACCTAACCTAACCCAACCCAACTTAACCTAACCTAACCTAACCTAACCTAAACTAACCTAACCCAACCTAACCTAACCTAACCCAACCTAACCCAACCCAACCCAACCTAACCTAAGCTAACCTAACCTAACCTAACCAAACCTAACCTAACTTAACCTAACCTAACGTAACCTAACCTAACCTATTCTAACGTAACCTAACCTTACCTGACCTAACCTAACCTAACGTAACCTAACCTAACCTAACATAACCTAACGTAACCTAACCTAACCTAACGTAACGTAACCTAACCTAACCTAACCCAACCTAACCCAACCCAACCCAACCCAACAACACCCAACCCAACCTAACCTAACCTTACCTAACCTAACCAAATTATCCTTACCTAACCTAACCTAACCTAACGTAACGTAACCTAACCTAACCTAACCTAACGTAAGCTAACCTAACGTAACCTAACCTAACCTAACCTAACCTAACCCAACCTAACCTAACCTAACCTAACCTAACCCAACTCAACCCAACCTAACCTAATCTAACATAACCTAACCTAACCAAACCTAACCTAACCTAACCTAACCTAACCTAACCTAACGACGGTTGCAAGCGCTTTCACATTAAATATCGCAGTTCCCCACTTTTAATGGTGAAAAACACTGCATCTCAGTAATTGACATTGTTTGATGCGGTTTTACGACGGTTCATATCTTAACCTAACCTAACATTCGCACTTGTATCTAAAAACGCTCTATTACACTGTTTTGTTCACAATTACGATATTTGCATAACCTCACAGTTTTTCACCAACTTATTGCAGTACAGAACGCTGTATCTCGCTAAATGACATTGTTCTTTAAGGTTTCACGATGCTTGCATGCGATTTAACGAGAATATCACAATATAGCAGTTTCGCACTTGTAACGGTAGAACACGCAGTATTTGGCTTGTTCATGCCGTTTTGTGTGCTTTCACAACATTTCACCTATCGCAGTTTAATACTCGCTATAAAACAACACTATCTCGTTAGATGACGTCGTTTTTGGTAGTTTCACGACGCTACCTAGCTTAAACTAACCTAACCTAACCTATCCTTCGCACTTCTATCGTTAGAAAACGTTTTACTCGCCACTTTACAATGTTTTCTACAAGATTACGACGGTTTCATGCGCTTTCACATTAGATATCGTAGTTCCCGACTTGTAATGTTGAAAAACACTACATCTCACTAAGTGACATTGTTTAATGCGGTTTTACGACGGTTGATATGTCAACCTAACCTAACATTCGCACTTGTATCTAAAGACGCTCAATTACACTGTTTCGTTCACAATTACGATATTTGCTTGACCTCACAGTTTCTCACCAACTTATTACAGTACAGAACGCTGTATCTCGCTAAATGACATCGTTCTTTAAGGTTTCACGATACTTGCATGCGCTTTACCGAGAATGTCACAACATAGCACTTTCGCACTTGTAACGGTACAACACGCAGTATTTGGCTTGTTCATGCCGTTTTGTGTGCTTTCACAACATTTTACCTATCGCAGTTTCGTACTCGCAATAAAACAACACTATCTCGTTAGATGACGTCGTTTTTGGTGGTTTCACGACGCTACCTAGCTTAAACTAACATAACTCAACCTAACATAACCTTCGCACTTCTATCGTTAGAAAACGTTTTACTCGCTACTTTACATTGCTTTCTACAACATTACGACGGTTTCAAGCGCTTTCACATTAGATATCGCAGTTCCCAACTTGTAAATGTGAAAAACACTGCATCTCACTAAGTGACATTGTTTATTGCGGTTTTACGACGGTTCATACCTTAACCTAACGTAACCTAACCTAACCTAACCCAACCTAACCTAACATAACCTAACCTAACCTAACCTAACCAAACCTAACCTAACGTACCCTAACCTAACCTAACCTAACCTAACGACGTTTGCAAGTGCTTTCACATTAGATATCGCAGTTCCCAACTTGTAATGGTGAAAAACACTGCATCTCACTAAGTGACATTGTTTAATGCGGTTTTACGACGGTTCATATCTTAACCTAACCTAACATTCGCACTTGTATTAAAAAACGCTCTATTACACTGTTTCGTTCACAATTAGGATATTTGCATAACCTCACAGTTTTTCACCAACTTATTGCAGTACAGAACGCTGTATCTCGCTAAATGACATCGTTCTTTAAGGTTTCACGATGCTTGCATGCGCTTTAACGAGAATATCACAACATAGCAGTTTCGCACTTGTAACGGTACAACACGCAGTATTTGGCTTGTTCATGCCGTTTTGTGTGCTTTCACGAAATTTCACCTATCGCAGTTTCGTACTCGCAATAAAACAACACTATCTCGTTAGATGACGTCGTTTTTGGTGGTTTCACGACGCTACCTAGCTTAAACTAACATAACTCAACCTAACATAACCTTCGCACTTCTATCGTTAGAAAACGTTTTACTCGCTACTTTACATTGCTTTCTACAACATTACGACGGTTTCAAGCGCTTTCACATTAGATATCGCAGTTACCAACTTGTAAAGGTGAAAAACACTGCATCTCACTAAGTGACATTGTTTATTGCGGTTTTACGACGGTTCATACCTTAACCTAACGTAACCTAACCTAACCTAACCCAACCTAACCTAACATAACCTAACCTAACCTAACCTAACCAAACCTAACCTAACGTAACCTAACCTAACCTAACCTAACGACGTTTGCAAGTGCTTTCACATTAGATATCGCAGTTCCCAACTTGTAATGGTGAAAAACACTGCATCTCACTAAGTGACATTGTTTAATGCGGTTTTACGACGGTTCATATCTTAACCTAACCTAACATTCGCACTTGTATTAAAAAACGCTCTATTACACTGTTTCGTTCACAATTAGGATATTTGCATAACCTCACAGTTTTTCACCAACTTATTGCAGTACAGAACGCTGTATCTCGCTAAATGACATCGTTCTTTAAGGTTTCACGATGCTTGCATGCGCTTTAACGAGAATATCACAACATAGCAGTTTCGCACTTGTAACGGTACAACACGCAGTATTTGGCTTGTTCATGCCGTTTTGTGTGCTTTCACAACATTTCACCTATCGCAGTTTCGTACTCGCAATAAAACAACACTATCTCGTTAGATGACGTTGTTTTTGGTAGTTTCACGACGCTACCTAGCTTAAACTAACATAACTCAACCTAACATGACCTTCGCACTTCTATCGTTAGAAAACGTTTTACTCGCTACTTTACATTGCTTTCTACAACATTACGACGGTTTCAAGCGCTTTCACATTAGATATCACAGTTCCAAACTTGTAAAGGTGAAAAACACTGCATCTCACTAAGTGACATTGTTTAATGCGGTTTTACGACGGTTCATACCTTAACCTAACCTAACCTAACCTAACCTAACCTTACCTAACCTAACCTAACCTAACCCAACCCAACTTAACCTAACCTAACCTAACCTAACCTAAACTAACCTAACCCAACCTAACCTAACCTAACCCAACCTAACCCAACCCAACACAACCTAACCTAACCTAAGCTAACCTAACCTAACCTAACCAAACCTAACCTAACCTAACTTAACCTAACCTAACGTAACCTAACCTAACCTATTCTAACGTAACCTAACCTTACCTGACCTAACCTAACCTAACGTAACCTAACCTAACCTAACATAACCTAACGTAACCTAACCTAACCTAACCTAACGTAACCTAACCTAACCTAACCCAACCTAACCCAACCCAACCCAACCCAACAAGACCCAACCCAACCTAACCTAACCTAACCTAACCTTACCTAACCTAACCAAATTATCCGTACCTAACCTAACCTAACCTAACGTAACGTAACCTAACCTAACCTAACCTAACGTAACCTAACCTAACGTAACCTAACCTAACCTAACCTAACCCAACCTAACCTAACCTAACCTAACCTAACCCAACTCAACCCAACCTAACCTAATCTAACCTAACCTAACCTAACCTAACCTAACCTAACCTAACCTAACCTAACCTAACCTAACCTAACCTAACCTAACCTAACGACGGTTGCAAGCGCTTTCACATTAAATATCGCAGTTCCCCACTTTTAATGGTGAAAAACACTGCATCTCAGTAATTGACATTGTTTAATGCGGTTTTACGACGGTTCATATCTTAACCTAACCTAACATTCGCACTTGTATCTAAAAACGCTCTATTACACTGTTTTGTTCACAATTACGATATTTGCATAACCTCACAGTTTTTCACCAACTTATTGCAGTACAGAACGCTGTATCTCGCTAAATGACATTGTTCTTTAAGGTTTCACGATGCTTGCATGCGATTTAACGAGAATATCACAATATAGCAGTTTCGCACTTGTAACGGTAGAACACGCAGTATTTGGCTTGTTCATGCCGTTTTGTGTGCTTTCACAACATTTCACCTATCGCAGTTTAATACTCGCTATAAAACAACACTATCTCGTTAGATGACGTCGTTTTTGGTAGTTTCACGACGCTACCGAGCTTAAACTAACCTAACCTAACCTAACCTTCGTACTTCTATCGTTAGAAAACGTTTTACTCGCCACTTTACAATGTTTTCTACAAGATTACGACGGTTTCATGCGCTTTCACATTAGATATCGTAGTTCCCGACTTGTAATGTTGAAAAACACTACATCTCACTAAGTGACATTGTTTAATGCGGTTTTACGACGGTTGATATGTCAACCTAACCTAACATTCGCACTTGTATCTAAAGACGCTCAATTACACTGTTTCGTTCACAATTACGATATTTGCATAACCTCACAGTTTTTCACCAACTTATTGCAGTACAGAACGCTGTATCTCGCTAAATGACATCGTTCTTTAAGGTTTCACGATACTTGCATGCGCTTTACCGAGAATGTCACAACATAGCAGTTTGGCACTTGTAACGGTACAACACGCAGTATTTGGCTTGTTCATGCCGTTTTGAGTGCTTTCACAACATTTTACCTGTCGCAGTTTCGTACTCGCATTAAAACAACACTATCTCGTTAGATGACGTCGTTTTTGGTGGTTTCACGACGCTACCTAGCTTAAACTAACATAACTCAAACTAACCGAACCTTCGCACTTCTATCGTTAGAAAACGTTTTATTCGCTACTTTACAATGTTTTTTACAAGATTACGACGGTTTCATGCGCTTTCACATTAGATATCGCAGTTCCCGACTTGTAATGGTGAAAAACACTGCATCTCACTAAGTGACATTGTTTATTGCGGTTTTACGACGGTTCATACCTTAACCTAACGTAACCTAACCTAACCTAACCCAACCTAACCTAACATAACCTAACCTAACCTAACCTAACCTAACCAAACCTAACCTAACGTAACCGAACCTAACCTAACCTAACCTAACGACGTTTGCAAGTGCTTTCACATTAGATATCGCAGTTCCCAACTTGTAATGGTGAAAAACACTGCATCTCACTAAGTGACATTGTTTAATGCGGTTTTACGACGGTTCATATCTTAACCTAACCTAACATTCGCACTTGTATTAAAAAACGCTCTATTACACTGTTTCGTTCACAATTAGGATATTTGCATAACCTCACAGTTTTTCACCAACTTATTGCAGTACAGAACGCTGTATCTCGCTAAATGACATCGTTTTTTAAGGTTTCACGATGCTTGCCTGCGCTTTAACGAGAATATCACAACATAGCAGTTTCGCACTTGTAACGGTACAACACGCAGTATTTGGCTTGTTCATGCCGTTTTGTGTGCTTTCACAACATTTCACCTATCGCAGTTTCGTACTGGCAATAAAACAACACTATCTCGTTAGATGACGTTGTTTTTGGTAGTTTCACGACGCTACCTAGCTTAAACTAACATAACTCAACCTAACATGACCTTCGCACTTCTATCGTTAGAAAACGTTTTACTCGCTACTTTACATTGCTTTCTACAACATTACGACGGTTTCAAGCGCTTTCACAATAGATATCACAGTTCCCGACTTGTAAAGGTGAAAAACACTGCATCTCACTAAGTGACATTGTTTAATGCGGTTTTACGACGGTTCATACCTTAACCTAACCTAACCTAACCTAACCTAACCTTACCTAACCTAACCTAACCTAACCCAACCCAACTTAACCTAACCTAACCTAACCTAACCTAAACTAACCTAACCCAACCTAACCTAACCTAACCCAACCTAACCCAACCCAACCCAACCTAACCTAACCTAACCTAAGCTAACCTAACCTAACCTAACCAAACCTAACCTAACCTAACTTAACCTAACCTAACGTAACCTAACCTAACCTATTCTAACGTAACCTAACCTTACCTGACCTAACCTAACCTAACGTAACCTAACCTAACCTAACATAACCTAACGTAACCTAACCTAACCTAACCTAACGTAACCTAACCCAACCTAACCCAACCTAACCCAACCCAACCCAACCCAACAACACCCAACCCAACCTAACCTAACCTAACCTTACCTAACCTAACCAAATTATCCTTACCTAACCTAACCTAACCTAACCTAACGTAACCTAACCTAACCTAACCTAACGTAACCTAACCTAACGTAACCTAACCTAACCTAACCTAACCTAACCCCACCTAACCTAACCTAACCAAACCTAACCCAACTCAACCCAACCTAACCTAATCTAACCTAACCTAACCTAACCTAACCTAACCTAACCAAACCTAACCTAACCTAACCTAACCTAACCTAACCTAACCTAACGACGGTTGCAAGCGCTTTCACATTAAATATCGCAGTTCCCCACTTTTAATGGTGAAAAACACTGCATCTCAGTAATTGACATTGTTTAATGCGGTTTTACGACGGTTCATATCTTAACCTAACCTAACATTCGCACTTGTATCTAAAAACGCTCTATTACACTGTTTTGTTCACAATTACGATATTTGCATAACCTCACAGTTTTTCACCAACTTATTGCAGTACAGAACGCTGTATCTCGCTAAATGACATTGTTCTTTAAGGTTTCACGATGCTTGCATGCGATTTAACGAGAATATCACAATATAGCAGTTTCGCACTTGTAACGGTAGAACACGCAGTATTTGGCTTGTTCATGCCGTTTTGTGTGCTTTCACAACATTTCACCTATCGCAGTTTAATACTCGCTATAAAACAACACTATCTCGTTAGATGACGTCGTTTTTGGTAGTTTCACGACGCTACCTAGCTTAAACTAACCTAACCTAACCTAACCTTCGCACTTCTATCGTTAGAAAACGTTTTACTCGCCACTTTACAATGTTTTCTACAAGATTACGACGGTTTCATGCGCTTTCACAATAGATATCGTAGTTCCCGACTTGTAATGTTGAAAAACACTACATCTCACTAAGTGACATTGTTTAATGCGGTTTTACGACGGTTGATATGTCAACCTAACCTAACATTCGCACTTGTATCTAAAGACGCTCAATTACAGTGTTTCGTTCACAATTACGATATTTGCTTCACCTCACAGTTTCTCACCAACCTATTGCAGTACAGAACGCTGTATCTTGCTAAATGACATCGTTCTTTAAGGTTTCACGATGCTTGCATGCGCTTTAACGAGAATATCACAACATAGCAGTTTCGCACTTGTAACGGTACAACACGCAGTATTTGGCTTGTTCATGCCGTTTTGTGTGCTTTCACAACATTTCACCTATCGCAGTTTCGTACTCGCAATAAAACAACACTATCTCGTTAGATGACGTTGTTTTTGGTAGTTTCACGACGCTACATAGCTTAAACTAACATAACTCAACCTAACATGACCTTCGCACTTCTATCGTTAGAAAACGTTTTACTCGCTACTTTACATTGCTTTCTACAACATTACGACGGTTTCAAGCGCTTTCACATTAGATATCGCAGTTCCCCACTTGTAAAGGTGAAAAACACTGCATCTCACTAAGTGACATTGTTTATTGCGGTTTTACGACGGTTCATACCTTAACCTAA
This sequence comes from Rhipicephalus microplus, assembly GCF_043290135.1. Lineage (NCBI taxonomy): Eukaryota > Metazoa > Arthropoda > Arachnida > Ixodida > Ixodidae > Rhipicephalus > Rhipicephalus microplus. The sequence continues at coordinate 59,254,792 of NW_027464585.1, read as the reverse complement.
CGTAACCTAACCTAACCTAACCCAACCTAACCTAACATAACCTAACCTAACCTAACCTAACCAAACCTAACCTAACCTAACCTAACGACGTTTGCAAGTGCTTTCACATTAGATATCGCAGTTCCCAACTTGTAATGGTGAAAAACACTGCATCTCACTGAGTGACATTGTTTAATGCGGTTTTACGACGGTTCATATCTTAACCTAACCTAACAATCGTACTTGTATTGAAAAACGCTCTATTACACTGTTTCGTTCACAATTACGATATTTGCATAACCTCACAGTTTTTCACCAACTTATTGCAGTACGGAACGCTGTATCTCGCTAAATGACATCGTTCTTTAAGGTTTCACGATGCTTGCATGCGCTTTAACGAGAATATCACAATATAGCAGTTTCGCACTTGTAACGGTAGAACACGCAGTATTTGGCTTGTTCATGCCGTTTTGTGTGCATTCACAACATTTTACCTATCGCAGTTTAATACTCGCAATAAAACAACACTATCTCGTTAGATGACGTCGTTTTTGGTAGTTTCACGACGCTACCTAGCTTAAACTAACCTAACCTAACCTAACCTTCGCACTTCTATCGTTAGAAAACGTTTACTCGCAACTTTACAATGTTTTCTACAAGATTACGACGGTTTCATGCGCTTTCACATTAGATATCGTAGTTCCCGACTTGTAATGTTGAAAAACACTACATCTCACTAAGTGACATTGTTTAATGCGGTTTTACGACGGTTGATATGTCAACCTAACCTAACATTCGCACTTGTATCTAAAGACGCTCAATTACACTGTTTCGTTCACAATTACGATATTTGCTTGACCTCACAGTTTCTCACCAACTTATTACAGTACAGAACGCTGTATCTCGCTAAATGACATCGTTCTTTAAGGTTTCACGATACTTGCATGCGCTTTACCGAGAATGTCACAACATAGCAGTTTGGCACTTGTAACGGTACAACACGCAGTATTTGGCTTGTTCATGCCGTTTTGAGTGCTTTCACAACATTTTACCTGTCGCAGTTTCGTACTCGCATTAAAACAACACTATCTCGTTAGATGACGTCGTTTTTGGTGGTTTCACGACGCTACCTAGCTTAAACTAACATAACTCAAACTAACCGAACCTTCGCACTTCTATCGTTAGAAAACGTTTTATTCGCTACTTTACAATGTTTTCTACAAGATTACGACGGTTTCATGCGCTTTCACATTAGATATCGCAGTTCCCGACTTGTAATGGTGAAAAACACTGCATCTCACTAAGTGACATTGTTTATTGCGGTTTTACGACGGTTCATACCTTAACCTAACGTAACCTAACCTAACCTAACCCAACCTAACCTAACCTAACATAACCTAACCTAACCTAACCTAACCTAACCAAACCTAACCTAACGTAACCGAACCTAACCTAACCTAACCTAACGACGTTTGCAAGTGCTTTCACATTAGATATCGCAGTTCCCAACTTGTAATGGTGAAAAACACTGCATCTCACTAAGTGACATTGTTTAATGCGGTTTTACGACGGTTCATATCTTAACCTAACCTAACATTCGCACTTGTATTAAAAAACGCTCTATTACACTGTTTCGTTCACAATTAGGATATTTGCATAACCTCACAGTTTTTCACCAACTTATTGCAGTACAGAACGCTGTATCTCGCTAAATGACATCGTTCTTTAAGGTTTCACGATGCTTGCATGCGCTTTAACGAGAATATCACAACATAGCAGTTTCGCACTTGTAACGGTAGAACACGCAGTATTTGGCTTGTTCATGCCGTTTTGTGTGCTTTCACAACATTTCACCTATCGCAGTTTAATACTCGCTATAAAACAACACTATCTCGTTAGATGACGTCGTTTTTGGTAGTTTCACGACGCTACCTAGCTTAAACTAACATAACCCAACCTAACATGACCTTCGCACTTCTATCGTTAGAAAACGTTTTACTCGCTACTTTACATTGCTTTCTACAACATTACGACGGTTTCAAGCGCTTTCACATTAGATATCACAGTTCCAAACTTGTAAAGGTGAAAAACACTGCATCTCACTAAGTGACATTGTTTAATGCGGTTTTACGACGGTTCATACCTTAACCTAACCTAACCTAACCTAACCTAACCTTACCTAACCTAACCTAACCTAACCCAACCCAACTTAACCTAACCTAACCTAACCTAACCTAAACTAACCTAACCCAACCTAACCTAACCTAACCCAACCTAACCCAACCCAACCCAACCCAACCTAACCTAACCTAAGCTAACCTAACCTAACCTAACCAAACCTAACCTAACCTAACTTAACCTAACCTAACGTAACCTAACCTAACCTATTCTAACGTAACCTAACCTTACCTGACCTAACCTAACCTTACGTAACCTAACCTAACCTAACATAACCTAACGTAACCTAACCTAACCTAACCTAACGTAACCTAACCTAACCTAACCCAACCTAACCCAACCCAACCCAACCCAACACCCAACCCAACCTAACCTAACCTAACCTAACCTTACCTAACCTAACCTAACGTAACGTAACCTAACCTAACCTAACCTAACGTAACCTAACCTAACGTAACCTAACCTAACCTAACCTAACCCAACCTAACCTAACCTAACCTAACCTAACCCAACTCAACCCAACCTAGCCTAATCTAACCTAACCTAACCTAACCTAACCTAACCAAACCTAACCTAACCAAACCTAACCTAACCTAACCTAACCTAACGACGGTTGCAAGCGCTTTCACATTAAATATCGCAGTTCCCCACTTTTATGGTGAAAAACACTGCATCTCAGTAATTGACATTGTTTAATGCGGTTTTACGACGGTTCATATCTTAACCTAACCTAACATTCGCACTTGTATCTAAAAACGCTCTATTACACTGTTTTGTTCACAATTACGATATTTGCATAACCTCACAGTTTTTCACCAACTTATTGCAGTACAGAACGCTGTATCTCGCTAAATGACATTGTTCTTTAAGGTTTCACGATGCTTGCATGCGATTTAACGAGAATATCACAATATAGCAGTTTCGCACTTGTAACGGTAGAACACGCAGTATTTGGCTTGTTCATGCCGTTTTGTGTGCTTTCACAACATTTCACCTATCGCAGTTTAATACTCGCTATAAAACAACACTATCTCGTTAGATGACGTCGTTTTTGGTAGTTTCACGACGCTACCGAGCTTAAACTAACCTAACCTAACCTAACCTTCGCACTTCTATCGTTAGAAAACGTTTTACTCGCCACTTTACAATGTTTTCTACAAGATTACGACGGTTTCATGCGCTTTCACATTAGATATCGTAGTTCCCGACTTGTAATGTTGAAAAACACTACATCTCACTAAGTGACATTGTTTAATGCGGTTTTACGACGGTGGATATGTCAACCTAACCTAACATTCGCACTTGTATCTAAAGACGCTCAATTACACTGTTTCGTTCACAATTACGATATTTGCTTGACCTCACAGTTTCTCACCAACTTATTACAGTACAGAACGCTGTATCTCGCTAAATGACATCGTTCTTTAAGGTTTCACGATACTTGCATGCGCTTTACCGAGAATGTCACAACATAGCACTTTCGCACTTGTAACGGTACAACACGCAGTATTTGGCTTGTTCATGCCGTTTTGTGTGCTTTCACAACATTTTACCTATCGCAGTTTCGTACTCGCAATAAAACAACACTATCTCGTTAGATGACGTCGTTTTTGGTGGTTTCACGACGCTACCTAGCTTAAACTATCATAACTCAACCTAACATAACCTTCGCACTTCTATCGTTAGAAAACGTTTTACTCGCTACTTTACATTGCTTTCTACAACATTACGACGGTTTCAAGCGCTTTCACATTAGATATCGCAGTTACCAACTTGTAAAGGTGAAAAACACTGCATCTCACTAAGTGACATTGTTTATTGCGGTTTTACGACGGTTCATACCTTAACCTAACGTAACCTAACCTAACCTAACCTAACCTAACCCAACCTAACCTAACATAACCTAACCTAACCTAACCTAACCAAACCTAACCTAACGTAACCTAACCTAACCTAACCTAACGACGTTTGCAAGTGCTTTCACATTAGATATCGCAGTTCCCAACTTGTAATGGTGAAAAACACTGCATCTCACTAAGTGACATTGTTTAATGCGGTTTTACGACGGTTCATATCTTAACCTAACCTAACATTCGCACTTGTATTAAAAAACGCTCTATTACACTGTTTCGTTCACAATTAGGATATTTGCATAACCTCACAGTTTTTCACCAACTTATTGCAGTACAGAACGCTGTATCTCGCTAAATGACATCGTTTTTTAAGGTTTCACGATGCTTGCATGCGCTTTAACGAGAATATCACAACATAGCAGTTTCGCACTTGTAACGGTACAACACGCAGTATTTGGCTTGTTCATGCCGTTTTGTGTGCTTTCACAACATTTCACCTATCGCAGTTTCGTACTCGCAATAAAACAACACTATCTCGTTAGATGACGTTGTTTTTGGTAGTTTCACGACGCTACCTAGCTTAAACTAACATAACTCAACCTAACATGACCTTCGCACTTCTATCGTTAGAAAACGTTTTACTCGCTACTTTACATTGCTTTCTACAACATTACGACGGTTTCAAGCGCTTTCACATTAGATATCACAGTTCCCAACTTGTAAAGGTGAAAAACACTGCATCTCACTAAGTGACATTGTTTAATGCGGTTTTATGACGGTTCATACCTTAACCTAACCTAACCTAACCTAACCTAACCTTACCTAACCTAACCTAACCTAACCCAACCCAACTTAACCTAACCTAACCTAACCTAACCTAAACTAACCTAACCCAACCTAACCTAACCTAACCCAACCTAACCCAACCCAACCCAACCTAACCTAACCTAACCTAAGCTAACCTAACCTAACCTAACCAAACCTAACCTAACCTAACTTAACCTAACCTAACGTAACCTAACCTAACCTATTCTAACGTAACCTAACCTTACCTGACCTAACCTAACCTAACGTAACCTAACCTAACCTAACATAACCTAACGTAACCTAACCTAACCTAACCTAACGTAACCTAACCTAACCTAACCCAACCTAACCCAACCCAACCCAACCCAACAACACCCAACCCAACCTAACCTAACCTAACCTAACCTTACCTAACCTAACCAAATTATCCTTACCTAACCTAACCTAACCTAACCTAACGTAACCTAACCTAACCTAACCTAACGTAACCTAACCTAACGTAACCTAACCTAACCTAACCTAACCTAACCCCACCTAACCTAACCTAACCTAACCTAACCCAACTCAACCCAACCTAACCTAATCTAACCTAACCTAACCTAACCTAACCTAACCAAGCCTAACCTAACCTAACCTAACCTAACCTAACCTAACCTAACCTAACGACGGTTGCAAGCGCTTTCACATTAAATATCGCAGTTCCCCACTTTTAATGGTGAAAAACACTGCATCTCAGTAATTGACATTGTTTAATGCGGTTTTACGACGGTTCATATCTTAACCTAACCTAACATTCGCACTTGTATCTAAAAACGCTCTATTACACTGTTTTGTTCACAATTACGATATTTGCATAACCTCACAGTTTTTCACCAACTTATTGCAGTACAGAACGCTGTATCTCGCTAAATGACATTGTTCTTTAAGGTTTCACGATGCTTGCATGCGATTTAACGAGAATATCACAATATAGCAGTTTCGCACTTGTAACGGTAGAACACGCAGTATTTGGCTTGTTCATGCCGTTTTGTGTGCTTTCACAACATTTCACCTATCGCAGTTTAATACTCGCTATAAAACAACACTATCTCGTTAGATGACGTCGTTTTTGGTAGTTTCACGACGCTACCTAGCTTAAACTAACCTAACCTAACCTAACCTTCGCACTTCTATCGTTAGAAAACGTTTTACTCGCCACTTTACAATGTTTTCTACAAGATTTCGACGGTTTCATGCGCTTTCACATTAGATATCGTAGTTCCCGACTTGTAATGTTGAAAAACACTACATCTCACTAAGTGACATTGTTTAATGCGGTTTTACGACGGTTGATATGTCAACCTAACCTAACATTCGCACTTGTATCTAAAGACGCTCAATTACACTGTTTCGTTCACAATTACGGTATTTGCTTCACCTCACAGTTTCTCACCAACCTA
>NW_027464585.1:59238536-59243536 GCF_043290135.1 Rhipicephalus microplus | reverse complement strand
TGTAACGGTACAACACGCAGTATTTGGCTTGTTCATGTCGTTTTGTGTGCTTTCACAACATTTCACCTATCGCAGTTTCGTACTCGCAATAAAACAACACTATCTCGTTAGATGACGTTGTTTTTGGTAGTTTCACGACGCTACATAGCTTAAACTAACATAACTCAACCTAACATGACCTTCGCACTTCTATCGTTAGAAAACGTTTTACTCGCTACTTTACATTGCTTTCTACAACATTACGACGGTTTCAAGCGCTTTCACATTAGATATCGCAGTTCCCAACTTGTAAAGGTGAAAAACACTGCATTTCACTAAGTGACATTGTTTATTGCGGTTTTACGACGGTTCATACCTTAACCTAACGTAACCTAACCTAACCTAACCCAACCTAACCTAACATAACCTAACCTAACCTAACCCAACCAAACCTAACCTAACGTAACCTAACCTAACCTAACCTAACGACGTTTGCAAGTGCTTTCACATTAGATATCGCAGTTCCCAACTTGTAATGGTGAAAAACACTGCATCTCACTAAGTGACATTGTTTAATGCGGTTTTACGACGGTTCATATCTTAACCTAACCTAACATTCGTACTTGTATTGAAAAACGCTCTATTACAGTGTTTCGTTCACAATTACGATATTTGCATAACCTCACAGTTTTTCACCAACTTATTGCAGTACGGAACGCTGTATCTCGCTAAATGACATCGTTCTTTAAGGTTTCACGATGCTTGCATGCGCTTTAACGAGAATATCACAATATAGCAGTTTCGCACTTGTAACGGTAGAACACGCAGTATTTGGCTTGTTCATGCCGTTTTGTGTGCATTCACAACATTTTACCTATCGCAGTTTAATACTCGCAATAAAACAACACTATCTCGTTAGATGACGTCGTTTTTGGTGGTTTCACGACGCTACCTAGCTTAAACTAACATAACTCAAACTAACCGAACCTTCGCACTTCTATCGTTAGAAAACGTTTTATTCGCTACTTTACAATGTTTTCTACAAGATTACGACGGTTTCATGCGCTTTCACATTAGATATCGCAGTTCCCGACTTGTAATGGTGAAAAACACTGCATCTCACTAAGTGACATTGTTTATTGCGGTTTTACGACGGTTCATACCTTAACCTAACGTAACCTAACCTAACCTAACCCAACCTAACCTAACCTAACATAACCTAACCTAACCTAACCTAACCTAACCAAACCTAACCTAACGTAACCGAACCTAACCTAACCTAACCTAACGACGTTTGCAAGTGCTTTCACATTAGATATCGCAGTTCCCAACTTGTAATGGTGAAAAACACTGCATCTCACTAAGTGACATTGTTTAATGCGGTTTTACGATGGTTCATATCTTAACCTAACCTAACATTCGCACTTGTATTAAAAAACGCTCTATTACACTGTTTCGTTCACAATTAGGATATTTGCATAACCTCACAGTTTTTCACCAACTTATTGCAGTACAGAACGCTGTATCTCGCTAAATGACATCGTTCTTTAAGGTTTCACGATGCTTGCATGCGCTTTAACGAGAATATCACAACATAGCAGTTTCGCACTTGTAACGGTACAACACGCAGTATTTGGCTTGTTCATGCCGTTTTGTGTGCTTTCACAACATTTCACCTATCGCAGTTTCGTACTCGCAATAAAACAACACTATCTCGTTAGATGACGTTGTTTTTGGTAGTTTCACGACGCTACCTAGCTTAAACTAACATAACTCAACCTAACATGACCTTCCCACTTCTATCGTTAGAAAACGTTTTACTCGCTACTTTACATTGCTTTCTACAACATTACGACGGTTTCAAGCGCTTTCACATTAGATATCACAGTTCCCAACTTGTAAAGGTGAAAAACACTGCATCTCACTAAGTGACATTGTTTAATGCGGTTTTACGACGGTTCATACCTTAACCTAACCTAACCTAACCTAACCTAACCTTACCTAACCTAACCTAACCTAACCCAACCCAACTTAACCTGACCTAACCTAACCTAACCTAAACTAACCCAACCTAACCTAACGTAACCCAACCTAACCCAACCCAACCCAACCTAACCTAACCTAACCTAAGCTAACCTAACCTAACCTAACCAAACCTAACCTAACCTAACTTAACCTAACCTAACGTAACCTAACCTAACCTATTCTATCGTAACCTAACCTTACCTGACCTAACCTAACCTAACGTAACCTAACCTAACCTAACATAACCTAACGTAACCTAACCTAACCTAACCTAACGTAACCTAACCTAACCTAACCCAACCTAACCCAACCCAACCCAACCCAACAACACCCAACCCAACCTAACTTAACCTAACCTAACCTTACCTAACCTAACCAAATTATCCTTACCTAACCTAACCTAACCTAACGTAACGTAACCTAACCTAACCTAACCTAACGTAACCTAACCTAACGTAACCTAACCTAACCTAACCTAACCTAACCTAACCCCACCTAACCTAACCTAACCTAACCTAACCCAACTCAACCCAACCTAACCTAATCTAACCTAACCTAACCTAACCTAACCTAACCTAACCTAACCAAACCTAACCTAACCTAACCTAACCTAACCTAACCTAACCTAACGACGGTTGCAAGCGCTTTCACATTAAATATCGCAGTTCCCCACTTTTAATGGTGAAAAACACTGCATCTCAGTAATTGACATTGTTTAATGCGGTTTTACGACGGTTCATATCTTAACCTAACCTAACATTCGCACTTGTATCTAAAAACGCTCTATTACACTGTTTTGTTCACAATTACGATATTTGCATAACCTCACAGTTTTTCACCAACTTATTGCAGTACAGAACGCTGTATCTCGCTAAATGACATTGTTCTTTAAGGTTTCACGATGCTTGCATGCGATTTAACGAGAATATCACAATATAGCAGTTTCGCACTTGTAACGGTAGAACACGCAGTATTTGGCTTGTTCATGCCGTTTTGTGTGCTTTCACAACATTTCACCTATCGCCGTTTAATACTCGCTATAAAACAACACTATCTCGTTAGATGATGTTGTTTTTGGTAGTTTCACGACGCTACCTAGCTTAAACTAACCTAACCTAACCTAACCTTCGCACTTCCATCGTTAGAAAACGTTTTACTCGCCACTTTACAATGTTTTCTACAAGATTACGACGGTTTCATGCGCTTTCACATTAGATATCGTAGTTCCCGACTTGTAATGTTGAAAAACACTACATCTCACTAAGTGACATTGTTTAATGCGGTTTTACGACGGTTGATATGTCAACCTAACCTAACATTCGCACTTGTATCTAAAGACGCTCAATTACACTGTTTCGTTCACAATTACGATATTTGCTTCACCTCACAGTTTCTCACCAACCTATTTTAGTACAGAACGCTGTATCTCGCTAAATGACATCGTTCTTTAAGGTTTCACGATGCTTGCATGCGCTTTAACGAGAATATCACAACAGAGCAGTTTCGCACTTGTAACGGTACAACACGCAGTATTTGGCTTGTTCATGTCGTTTTGTGTGCTTTCACAACATTTCACCTATCGCAGTTTCGTACTCGCAATAAAACAACACTATCTCGTTAGATGACGTTGTTTTTGGTAGTTTCACGACGCTACATAGCTTAAACTAACATAACTCAACCTAACATGACCTTCGCACTTCTATCGTTAGAAAACGTTTTACTCGCTACTTTACATTGCTTTCTACAACATTACGACGGTTTCAAGCGCTTTCACATTAGATATCGCAGTTCCCAACTTGTAAAGGTGAAAAACACTGCATTTCACTAAGTGACATTGTTTATTGCGGTTTTACGACGGTTCATACCTTAACCTAACGTAACCTAACCTAACCTAACCCAACCTAACCTAACATAACCTAACCTAACCTAACCCAACCAAACCTAACCTAACGTAACCTAACCTAACCTAACCTAACGACGTTTGCAAGTGCTTTCACATTAGATATCGCAGTTCCCAACTTGTAATGGTGAAAAACACTGCATCTCACTAAGTGACATTGTTTAATGCGGTTTTACGACGGTTCATATCTTAACCTAACCTAACATTCGTACTTGTATTGAAAAACGCTCTATTACAGTGTTTCGTTCACAATTACGATATTTGCATAACCTCACAGTTTTTCACCAACTTATTGCAGTACGGAACGCTGTATCTCGCTAAATGACATCGTTCTTTAAGGTTTCACGATGCTTGCATGCGCTTTAACGAGAATATCACAATATAGCAGTTTCGCACTTGTAACGGTAGAACACGCAGTATTTGGCTTGTTCATGCCGTTTTGTGTGCATTCACAACATTTTACCTATCGCAGTTTAATACTCGCAATAAAACAACACTATCTCGTTAGATGACGTCGTTTTTGGTGGTTTCACGACGCTACCTAGCTTAAACTAACATAACTCAAACTAACCGAACCTTCGCACTTCTATCGTTAGAAAACGTTTTATTCGCTACTTTACAATGTTTTCTACAAGATTACGACGGTTTCATGCGCTTTCACATTAGATATCGCAGTTCCCGACTTGTAATGGTGAAAAACACTGCATCTCACTAAGTGACATTGTTTATTGCGGTTTTACGACGGTTCATACCTTAACCTAACGTAACCTAACCTAACCTAACCCAACCTAACCTAACCTAACATAACCTAACCTAACCTAACCTAACCTAACCAAACCTAACCTAACGTAACCGAACCTAACCTAACCTAACCTAACGACGTTTGCAAGTGCTTTCACATTAGATATCGCAGTTCCCAACTTGTAATGGTGAAAAACACTGCATCTCACTAAGTGACATTGTTTAATGCGGTTTTACGATGGTTCATATCTTAACCTAACCTAACATTCGCACTTGTATTAAAAAACGCTCTATTACACTGTTTCGTTCACAATTAGGATATTTGCATAACCTCACAGTTTTTCACCAACTTATT
>NW_027464585.1:59226036-59233536 GCF_043290135.1 Rhipicephalus microplus | reverse complement strand
ATGGTGAAAACACTGCATCTCACTAAGTGACATTGTTTAATGCGGTTTCACGACGGTTCATACCTTAACCTAACCTAACCTAACCTAACCTAACCTAACCTTACCTAACCTAACCTAACCTAACCCAACCCAACTTAACCTAACCTAACCTAACCTAAACTAACCTAACCCAACCTAACCTAACCTAACCTAACCTAACCCAACCTAACCCAACCCATCCCAACCTAACCTAACCTAAGCTAACCTAACCTAACCTAACCAAACCTAACTTAACCTAACTTAACCTAACCTAACGTAACCTAACCTAACCTATTCTAACGTAACCTAACCTTACCTGACCTAACCTAACCTAACGTAACCTAACCTAACCTAACATAACCTAACGTAACCTAACCTAACCTAACCTAACGTAACCTAACCTAACCTACCCCAACCTAACCCAACCCAACCCAACAACACCCAACCCAACCTAACCTAACCTAACCTAACCTTACCTAACCTAACCAAATTTTCCTTACCTAACCTAACCTAACCTAACGTAACCTAACCTAACCTAACCTAACGTAACCTAACCTAACTTAACCTAACCTAACCTAACCTAACCTAACCCAACCTAACCTAACCTAACCTAACCTAACCCAACTCAACCCAACCTAACCTAATCTAACCTAACCTAACCTAACCTAACCTAACCAAACCTAACCTAACCTAACCTAACCTAACCTAACGACGGCTGCAAGCGCTTTCACATTAAATATCGCAGTTCCCCACTTTTAATGGTGAAAAACACTGCATCTCAGTAATTGACATTGTTTAGTGCGGTTTTACGACGGTTCATATCTTAACCTAACCTAACATTCGCACTTGTATCTAAAAACGCTCTATTACACTGTTTTGTTCACAATTACGATATTTGCATAACCTTACAGTTTTTCACCAACTTATTGCAGTACAGAACGCTGTATCTCGCTAAATGACATTGTTCTTTAAGGTTTCACGATGCTTGTTTTTGGTGGTTTCACGACTAGCTTAAACTAACATAACTCAACCTAACATAACCTTCGAACTTCTATCGTTAGAAAACGTTTTACTCGCTACTTTACATTGCTTTCTATAACATTACGACGGTTTCAAGCGCTTTCACATTAGATATCGCAGTTCCCAACTTGTAAAGGTGAAAAACACTGCATCTCACTAAGTGACATTGTTTATTGCGGTTTTACGACGGTTCATACCTTAACCTAACGTAACCTAACCTAACCTAACCCAACCTAACATAACCTAACCTAACCTAACCTAACCAAACCTAACCTAACGTAACCTAACCTAACCTAACCTAACCTAACCTAACGACGTTTGCAAGTGCTTTCACATTAGATATCGCAGTTCCCAACTTGTAATGGTGAAAAACACTGCATCTCACTAAGTGACATTGTTTAATGCGGTTTTACGACGGTTCATATCTTAACCTAACCTAACATTCGTACTTGTATTGAAAAACGCTCTATTACATTGTTTCGTTCACAATTACGATATTTGCATAACCTCACAGTTTTTCACCAACTTATTGCAGTACAGAACGCTGTATCTCGCTAAATGACATCGTTCTTTAAGGTTTCACGATGCTTGCATGCGCTTTAACGAGAATATCACAATATAGCAGTTTCGCACTTGTAACGGTAGAACACGCAGTATTTGGCTTGTTCATGCCGTTTTGTGTGCATTCACAACATTTTACCTATCGCAGTTTAATACTCGCAATAAAACAACACTATCTCGTTAGATGACGTCGTTTTTGGTAGTTTCACGACGCTACCTAGCTTAAACTAACCTAACCTAACCTAACCTTCGCACCTCTATCGTTAGAAAACGTTTTACTCGCAACTTTACAATGTTTTCTACAAGATTACGACGGTTTCATGCGCTTTCACATTAGATATCGTAGTTCCCGACTTGTAATGTTGAAAAACACTACATCTCACTAAGTGACATTGTTTAATGCGGTTTTACGACGGTTGATATGTCAACCTAACCTAACATTCGCACTTGTATCTAAAGACGCTCAATTACACTGTTTCGTTCACAATTACGATATTTGCTTGACCTCACAGTTTCTCACCAACTTATTACAGTACAGAACGCTGTATCTCGCTAAATGACATCGTTCTTTAAGGTTTCACGATACTTGCATGCGCTTTACCGAGAATGTCACAACATAGCAGTTTCGCACTTGTAACGGTACAACACGCAGTATTTGGCTTGTTCATGCCGTTTTGAGTGCTTTCACAACATTTTACCTGTCGCAGTTTCGTACTCGCATTAAAACAACACTATCTCGTTAGATGACGTCGTTTTTGGTGGTTTCACGACGCTACCTAGCTTAAACTAACATAACTCAAACTAACCGGACCTTCGCACTTCTATCGTTAGAAAACGTTTTATTCGCTACTTTACAATGTTTTCTACAAGATTACGACGGTTTCATGCGCTTTCACATTAGATATCGCAGTTCCCGACTTGTAATGGTGAAAAACACAGCATCTCACTAAGTGACATTGTTTAACGCGGTTTTAGCGCGGTTCATATCTTAACCTAACCTAACCTTACCTAAACCAACCTAACCTAACCTAACCTAACCAAACCTAACCTAACCTAACCTAACCTAACCTAACCTAACCTAACCTAACCTAACGACGTTTGCAAGCGCTTTCACATTAGATATCGCAGTTCCCGACTTGTAATGGTGAAAAACACTGCATCTCACTAAGTGACATTGATTATTGCGGTTTTACGACGGTTCATATCTTAACCTAACCTAACATTCGCACTTGTATTAAAAAACGCTCTATTACACTGTTTCGTTCACAATTAGGATATTTGCATAACCTCACAGTTTTTCACCAACTTATTGCAGTACAGAACGCTGTATCTCGCTAAATCACATTGTTCTTTAAGGTTTCACGATGCTTGCATGCGCTTTAACGAGAATATTACAATATAGCAGTTTCGCACTTGTAAAGGTAGAACACGCAGTATTTGGCTTGTTCATGCCGTTTTGTGTGCATTCACAACATTTCACCTATCGCAGTTTAATACTCGCAATAAAACAACACTATCTCGTTGGATGACGTCGTTTTTGGTAGTTTCACGACGCTACCTAGCTTAAACTAACCTAACCTAACCTAACCTTCGCACTTCTATCGTTAGAAAACGTTTTACTCGCAATTTTACAATGTTTTCTACACGATTACGACGGTTTCATGCGCTTTCACATTAGATATCGTAGTTCCCGACTTGTAATGTTGAAAAACACTACATCTCACTAAGTGACATTGTTTAATGCGGTTTTACGACAGTTGATATCTCAACCTAACCTAACATTCGCACTTGTATCTAAATACGCTCAATTACACTGTTTCGTTCACAATTACGATATTTGCTTGACCTCACAGTTTCTCACCAACTTATTACAGTACAGAACGCTGTATCTCGCTAGATGACATCGTTCTTTAAGGTTTCACGATACTTGCATGCGCTTTAACGAGAATATCACAATAAAGCAGTTTCGCACTTGTAACGGCACAAGACGCAGTATCTGGCTAGTTCATGCCATTTTGTGTGCTTTCCCAATATTTCACCTATCGCAGTTTCGTACTCGCAATAAAACAACACTATCTCGTTAGATGACATCGTTTTTGGTGGTTTCACGACGCTACCTAGCTCAAACTAACCGAACCTTCGCACTTCTATTGTTAGAAAACGTTTTATTCGCTACTTTACAATGTTTTCTACAAGATTACGACGGTTTCATGCGCTTTCACATTAGATATCGCAGTTCCCGACTTGTAATGGTGGAAAACACAGCATCTCACTAAGTGACATTGTTTAATGCGGTTTTAGCGCGGTTCATATCTTAACCTAACCTAACCTTACCTAACCCAACCTAACCTAACCTAACCTAACCAAACCTTACCTAACATACCCTAACCTAACCTAACCTAACCTAACCAAACCTAACCTAACCTAACCTAACCTAACCTAACCTAACCTAACGACGTTTGCAAGCGCTTTCACATTAGATATCGCAGTTCCCGACTTGTAATGGTGAAAACACTGCATCTCACTAAGTGACATTGTTTAATGCGGTTTTACGACGGTTCATACCTTAACCTAACCTAACTTAACCTAACCTAACCTTACCTAACCTAACCTAACCTAACCCAACCCAACTTAACCTAACCTAACCTAACCTAAACTAACCTAACCCAACCTAACCTAACCTAACCTAACCTAACCCAACCTAACCCAACCCATCCCAACCTAACCTAACCTAAGCTAACCTAACCTAACCTAACCAAACCTAACCTAACCTAACTTAACCTAACCTAACGTAACCTAACCTAACCTATTCTAACGTAACCTAACCTTACCTGACCTAACCTAACCTAACGTAACCTAACCTAACCTAACATAACCTAACGTAACCTAACCTAACCTAACCTAACGTAACCTAACCTAACCTAACCCAACCTAACCCAACCCAACCCAACCCAACAACACCCAACCCAACCTAACCTAACCTAACCTAACCTTAGCTAACCTAACCAAATTATCCTTACCTAACCTAACCTAACCTAACGTAACCTAACCTAACCTAACCTAACGTAACCTAACCTAACGTAACCTAACCTAACCTAACCTAACCCAACCTAACCTAACCTAACCTAACCCAACTCAACCCAACCTAACCTAATCTAACCTAACCTAACCTAACCTAAACTAACCTAACCAAACCTAACCTAACCTAATCTAACCTAACCTAACCTAACGACGGTTGCAAGCGCTTTCACATTAAATATCGCAGTTCCCCAATTTTAATGGTGAAAAACACTGCATCTCAGTAATTGACATTGTTTAATGCGGTTTTACGACGGTTCATATCTTAACCTAACCTAACATTCGCACTTGTATCTAAAAACGCTCTATTACACTGTTTTGTTCACAATTACGATATTTGCATAACCTCACAGTTTTTCACCAACTTATTGCAGTACAGAACGCTGTATCTCGCTAAATGACATTGTTCTTTAAGGTTTCACGATGCTTGCATGCGATTTAACGAGAATATCACAATATAGCAGTTTCGCACTTGTAACGGTAGAACACGCAGTATTTGGCTTGTTCATGCCGTTTTGTGTGCTTTCACAACATTTCACCTATCGCAGTTTAATACTCGCTATAAAACAACACTATCTCGTTAGATGACGTCGTTTTTGGTAGTTTCACGACGCTACCTAGCTTAAACTAACCTAACCTAACCTAACCTTCGCACTTCTATCGTTAGAAAACGTTTTACTCGCCACTTTACAATGTTTTCTACAAGATTACGACGGTTTCATGCGCTTTCACATTAGATATCGTAGTTCCCGACTTGTAATGTTGAAAAACACTACATCTCACTAAGTGACATTGTTTAATGCGGTTTTACGACGGTTGATATGTCAACCTAACCTAACATTCGCACTTGTATCTAAAGACGCTCAATTACACTGTTTCGTTCACAATTACGATATTTGCTTGACCTCACAGTTTCTCACCAACTTATTACAGTACAGAACGCTGTATCTCGCTAAATGACATCGTTCTTTAAGGTTTCACGATACTTGCATGCGCTTTACCGAGAATGTCACAACATAGCACTTTCGCACTTGTAACGGTACAACACGCAGTATTTGGCTTGTTCATGCCGTTTTGTGTGCTTTCACAACATTTTACCTATCGCAGTTTCGTACTCGCAATAAAACAACACTATCTCGTTAGACGACGTCGTTTTTGGTGGTTTCACGACGCTACCTAGCTTAAACTAACATAACTCAACCTAACATAACCTTCGCACTTCTATCGTTAGAAAACGTTTTACTCGCTACTTTACATTGCTTTCTACAACATTACGACGGTTTCAAGCGCTTTCACATTAGATATCGCAGTTCCCAACTTGTAAAGGTGAAAAACACTGCATCTCACTAAGTGACATTGTTTATTGCGGTTTTACGACGGTTCATACCTTAACCTAACGTAACCTAACCTAACCTAACCCAACCTAACCTAACATAACCTAACCTAACCTAACCTAACCTAACCAAACCTAACCTAACGTAACCTAACCTAACCTAACCTAACCTAACCTAACGACGTTTGCAAGTGCTTTCACATTAGATATCGCAGTTCCCAACTTGTAATGGTGAAAAACACTGCATCTCACTAAGTGACATTGTTTAATGCGGTTTTACGACGGTTCATATCTTAACCTAACCTAACATTCGCACTTGTATTAAAAAACGCTCTATTACACTGTTTCGTTCACAATTAGGATATTTGCATAACCTCACAGTTTTTCACCAACTTATTGCAGTACAGAACGCTGTATCTCGCTAAATGACATCGTTCTTTAAGGTTTCACGATGCTTGCATGCGCTTTAACGAGAATATCACAACATAGCAGTTTCGCACTTGTAACGGTACAACACGCAGTATTTGGCTTGCTCATGCCGTTTTGTGTGCTTTCACAACATTTCACCTATCGCAGTTTCGTACTCGCAATAAAACAACACTATCTCGTTAGATGACGTTGTTTTTGGTAGTTTCACGACGCTACCTAGCTTAAACTAACAACTCGACCTATCATGACCTTCGCACTTCTATCGTTAGAAAACGTTTTACTCGCTACTTTACATTGCTTTCTACAACATTACGACGGTTTCAAGCACTTTCACATTAGATATCACAGTTCCCAACTTATAAAGGTGAAAAACACTGCATCTCACTAAGTGACATTGTTTAATGCGGTTTTACGACGGTTCATACCTTAACCTAACCTAACCTAACCTAACCTAACCAAACCTAACCTAACCTAACTTAACCTAACCTAACGTAACCTAACCTAACCTATTCTATCGTAACCTAACCTTACCTGACCTAACCTAACCTAACGTAACCTAACCTAACCTAACATAACCTAACGTAACCTAACCTAACCTAACCTAACGTAACCTAACCTAACCTAACCCAACCTAACCCAACCCAACCCAACCCAACAACACCCAACCCAACCTAACTTAACCTAACCTAACCTTACCTAACCTAACCAAATTATCCTTACCTAACCTAACCTAACCTAACGTAACGTAACCTAACCTAACCTAACCTAACGTAACCTAACCTAACGTAACCTAACCTAACCTAACCTAACCTAACCTAACCCCACCTAACCTAACCTAACCTAACCTAACCCAACTCAACCCAACCTAACCTAATCTAACCTAACCTAACCTAACCTAACCTAACCTAACCAAACCTAACCTAACCTAACCTGACCTAACCTAACCTAACCTAACGACGGTTGCAAGCGCTTTCACATTAAATATCGCAGTTCCCCACTTTTAATGGTGAAAAACACTGCATCTCAGTAATTGACATTGTTTAATGCGGTTTTACGACGGT
>NW_027464585.1:59206036-59221036 GCF_043290135.1 Rhipicephalus microplus | reverse complement strand
AACCTAACCAAACCTAACCTAACGTAACCTAACCTAACCTAACCTAACCTAACCTAACGACGTTTGCAAGCGCTTTCACATTAGATATCGCAGTTCCCAACTTGTAATGGTGAAAAACACTGCATCTCACTAAGTGACATTGTTTAATGCGGTTTTACGACGGTTCATATCTTAACCTAACCTAACATTCGTACTTGTATTGAAAAACGCTCTATTACACTGTTTCGTTCACAATTACGATATTTGCATAACCTCACAGTTTTTCACCAACTTATTGCAGTACAGAACGCTGTATCTCGCTAAATGACATTGTTCTTTAAGGTTTCACGATGCTTGCATGCGCTTTAACGAGAATATCACAATATAGCAGTTTCGCACTTGTAACGGTAGAACACGCAGTATTTGGCTTGTTCATGCCGTTTTGTGTGCATTCACAACATTTCACCTATCGCAGTTTAATACTCGCAATAAAACAACACTATCTCGTTAGATGACGTCGTTTTTGGTAGTTTCACGACGCTACCTAGCCTAAACTAACCTAACCTAACCTAACCTTCGCACTTCTATCGTTAGAAAACGTTTTACTCGCAATTTTACAATGTTTTCTACAAGATTACGACGGTTTCATGCGCTTTCACATTAGATATCGCAGTTCCCGACTTGTAATGGTGAAAACACTGCATCTCACTAAGTGACATTGTTTAATGCGGTTTCACGACGGTTCATACCTTAACCTAACCTAACCTAACCTAACCTAACCTTACCTAACCTAACCTAACCTAACCCAACCCAACTTAACCTAACCTAACCTAACCTAAACTAACCTAACCCAACCTAACCTAACCTAACCTAACCTAACCCAACCTAACCCAACCCATCCCAACCTAACCTAACCTAAGCTAACCTAACCTAACCTAACCAAACCTAACTTAACCTAACTTAACCTAACCTAACGTAACCTAACCTAACCTATTCTAACGTAACCTAACCTTACCTGACCTAACCTAACCTAACGTAACCTAACCTAACCTAACATAACCTAACGTAACCTAACCTAACCTAACCTAACGTAACCTAACCTAACCTAACCCAACCTAACCCAACCCAACCCAACAACACCCAACCCAACCTAACCTAACCTAACCTAACCTTACCTAACCTAACCAAATTTTCCTTACCTAACCTAACCTAACCTAACGTAACCTAACCTAACCTAACCTAACGTAACCTAACCTAACTTAACCTAACCTAACCTAACCTAACCTAACCCAACCTAACCTAACCTAACCTAACCTAACCCAACTCAACCCAACCTAACCTAATCTAACCTAACCTAACCTAACCTAACCTAACCAAACCTAACCTAACCTAACCTAACCTAACCTAACGACGGCTGCAAGCGCTTTCACATTAAATATCGCAGTTCCCCACTTTTAATGGTGAAAAACACTGCATCTCAGTAATTGACATTGTTTAGTGCGGTTTTACGACGGTTCATATCTTAACCTAACCTAACATTCGCACTTGTATCTAAAAACGCTCTATTACACTGTTTTGTTCACAATTACGATATTTGCATAACCTTACAGTTTTTCACCAACTTATTGCAGTACAGAACGCTGTATCTCGCTAAATGACATTGTTCTTTAAGGTTTCACGATGCTTGTTTTTGGTGGTTTCACGACTAGCTTAAACTAACATAACTCAACCTAACATAACCTTCGAACTTCTATCGTTAGAAAATGTTTTACTCGCTACTTTACATTGCTTTCTATAACATTACGACGGTTTCAAGCGCTTTCACATTAGATATCGCAGTTCCCAACTTGTAAAGGTGAAAAACACTGCATCTCACTAAGTGACATTGTTTATTGCGGTTTTACGACGGTTCATACCTTAACCTAACGTAACCTAACCTAACCTAACCCAACCTAACATAACCTAACCTAACCTAACCTAACCAAACCTAACCTAACGTAACCTAACCTAACCTAACCTAACCTAACCTAACGACGTTTGCAAGTGCTTTCACATTAGATATCGCAGTTCCCAACTTGTAATGGTGAAAAACACTGCATCTCACTAAGTGACATTGTTTAATGCGGTTTTACGACGGTTCATATCTTAACCTAACCTAACATTCGTACTTGTATTGAAAAACGCTCTATTACATTGTTTCGTTCACAATTACGATATTTGCATAACCTCACAGTTTTTCACCAACTTATTGCAGTACAGAACGCTGTATCTCGCTAAATGACATCGTTCTTTAAGGTTTCACGATGCTTGCATGCGCTTTAACGAGAATATCACAATATAGCAGTTTCGCACTTGTAACGGTAGAACACGCAGTATTTGGCTTGTTCATGCCGTTTTGTGTGCATTCACAACATTTTACCTATCGCAGTTTAATACTCGCAATAAAACAACACTATCTCGTTAGATGACGTCGTTTTTGGTAGTTTCACGACGCTACCTAGCTTAAACTAACCTAACCTAACCTAACCTTCGCACCTCTATCGTTAGAAAACGTTTTACTCGCAACTTTACAATGTTTTCTACAAGATTACGACGGTTTCATGCGCTTTCACATTAGATATCGTAGTTCCCGACTTGTAATGTTGAAAAACACTACATCTCACTAAGTGACATTGTTTAATGCGGTTTTACGACGGTTGATATGTCAACCTAACCTAACATTCGCACTTGTATCTAAAGACGCTCAATTACACTGTTTCGTTCACAATTACGATATTTGCTTGACCTCACAGTTTCTCACCAACTTATTACAGTACAGAACGCTGTATCTCGCTAAATGACATCGTTCTTTAAGGTTTCACGATACTTGCATGCGCTTTACCGAGAATGTCACAACATAGCAGTTTCGCACTTGTAACGGTACAACACGCAGTATTTGGCTTGTTCATGCCGTTTTGAGTGCTTTCACAACATTTTACCTGTCGCAGTTTCGTACTCGCATTAAAACAACACTATCTCGTTAGATGACGTCGTTTTTGGTGGTTTCACGACGCTACCTAGCTTAAACTAACATAACTCAAACTAACCGGACCTTCGCACTTCTATCGTTAGAAAACGTTTTATTCGCTACTTTACAATGTTTTCTACAAGATTACGACGGTTTCATGCGCTTTCACATTAGATATCGCAGTTCCCGACTTGTAATGGTGAAAAACACAGCATCTCACTAAGTGACATTGTTTAACGCGGTTTTAGCGCGGTTCATATCTTAACCTAACCTAACCTTACCTAAACCAACCTAACCTAACCTAACCTAACCAAACCTAACCTAACCTAACCTAACCTAACCTAACCTAACCTAACCTAACCTAACGACGTTTGCAAGCGCTTTCACATTAGATATCGCAGTTCCCGACTTGTAATGGTGAAAAACACTGCATCTCACTAAGTGACATTGATTATTGCGGTTTTACGACGGTTCATATCTTAACCTAACCTAACATTCGCACTTGTATTAAAAAACGCTCTATTACACTGTTTCGTTCACAATTAGGATATTTGCATAACCTCACAGTTTTTCACCAACTTATTGCAGTACAGAACGCTGTATCTCGCTAAATCACATTGTTCTTTAAGGTTTCACGATGCTTGCATGCGCTTTAACGAGAATATTACAATATAGCAGTTTCGCACTTGTAACGGTAGAACACGCAGTATTTGGCTTGTTCATGCCGTTTTGTGTGCATTCACAACATTTCACCTATCGCAGTTTAATACTCGCAATAAAACAACACTATCTCGTTGGATGACGTCGTTTTTGGTAGTTTCACGACGCTACCTAGCTTAAACTAACCTAACCTAACCTAACCTTCGCACTTCTATCGTTAGAAAACGTTTTACTCGCAATTTTACAATGTTTTCTACACGATTATGACGGTTTCATGCGCTTTCACATTAGATATCGTAGTTCCCGACTTGTAATGTTGAAAAACACTACATCTCACTAAGTGACATTGTTTAATGCGGTTTTACGACAGTTGATATCTCAACCTAACCTAACATTCGCACTTGTATCTAAATACGCTCAATTACACTGTTTCGTTCACAATTACGATATTTGCTTGACCTCACAGTTTCTCACCAACTTATTACAGTACAGAACGCTGTATCTCGCTAGATGACATCGTTCTTTAAGGTTTCACGATACTTGCATGCGCTTTAACGAGAATATCACAATAAAGCAGTTTCGCACTTGTAACGGCACAAGACGCAGTATCTGGCTAGTTCATGCCATTTTGTGTGCTTTCCCAATATTTCACCTATCGCAGTTTCGTACTCGCAATAAAACAACACTATCTCGTTAGATGACATCGTTTTTGGTGGTTTCACGACGCTACCTAGCTCAAACTAACCGAACCTTCGCACTTCTATTGTTAGAAAACGTTTTATTCGCTACTTTACAATGTTTTCTACAAGATTACGACGGTTTCATGCGCTTTCACATTAGATATCGCAGTTCCCGACTTGTAATGGTGGAAAACACAGCATCTCACTAAGTGACATTGTTTAATGCGGTTTTAGCGCGGTTCATATCTTAACCTAACCTAACCTTACCTAACCCAACCTAACCTAACCTAACCTAACCAAACCTTACCTAACATACCCTAACCTAACCTAACCTAACCTAACCAAACCTAACCTAACCTAACCTAACCTAACCTAACCTAACCTAACGACGTTTGCAAGCGCTTTCACATTAGATATCGCAGTTCCCGACTTGTAATGGTGAAAACACTGCATCTCACTAAGTGACATTGTTTAATGCGGTTTTACGACGGTTCATACCTTAACCTAACCTAACTTAACCTAACCTAACCTTACCTAACCTAACCTAACCTAACCCAACCCAACTTAACCTAACCTAACCTAACCTAAACTAACCTAACCCAACCTAACCTAACCTAACCTAACCTAACCCAACCTAACCCAACCCATCCCAACCTAACCTAACCTAAGCTAACCTAACCTAACCTAACCAAACCTAACCTAACCTAACTTAACCTAACCTAACGTAACCTAACCTAACCTATTCTAACGTAACCTAACCTTACCTGACCTAACCTAACCTAACGTAACCTAACCTAACCTAACATAACCTAACGTAACCTAACCTAACCTAACCTAACGTAACCTAACCTAACCTAACCCAACCTAACCCAACCCAACCCAACCCAACAACACCCAACCCAACCTAACCTAACCTAACCTAACCTTAGCTAACCTAACCAAATTATCCTTACCTAACCTAACCTAACCTAACGTAACCTAACCTAACCTAACCTAACGTAACCTAACCTAACGTAACCTAACCTAACCTAACCTAACCCAACCTAACCTAACCTAACCTAACCCAACTCAACCCAACCTAACCTAATCTAACCTAACCTAACCTAACCTAAACTAACCTAACCAAACCTAACCTAACCTAATCTAACCTAACCTAACCTAACGACGGTTGCAAGCGCTTTCACATTAAATATCGCAGTTCCCCAATTTTAATGGTGAAAAACACTGCATCTCAGTAATTGACATTGTTTAATGCGGTTTTACGACGGTTCATATCTTAACCTAACCTAACATTCGCACTTGTATCTAAAAACGCTCTATTACACTGTTTTGTTCACAATTACGATATTTGCATAACCTCACAGTTTTTCACCAACTTATTGCAGTACAGAACGCTGTATCTCGCTAAATGACATTGTTCTTTAAGGTTTCACGATGCTTGCATGCGATTTAACGAGAATATCACAATATAGCAGTTTCGCACTTGTAACGGTAGAACACGCAGTATTTGGCTTGTTCATGCCGTTTTGTGTGCTTTCACAACATTTCACCTATCGCAGTTTAATACTCGCTATAAAACAACACTATCTCGTTAGATGACGTCGTTTTTGGTAGTTTCACGACGCTACCTAGCCTAAACTAACCTAACCTAACCTAACCTTCGCACTTCTATCGTTAGAAAACGTTTTACTCGCCACTTTACAATGTTTTCTACAAGATTACGACGGTTTCATGCGCTTTCACATTAGATATCGTAGTTCCCGACTTGTAATGTTGAAAAACACTACATCTCACTAAGTGACATTGTTTAATGCGGTTTTACGACGGTTGATATGTCAACCTAACCTAACATTCGCACTTGTATCTAAAGACGCTCAATTACACTGTTTCGTTCACAATTACGATATTTGCTTGACCTCACAGTTTCTCACCAACTTATTACAGTACAGAACGCTGTATCTCGCTAAATGACATCGTTCTTTAAGGTTTCACGATACTTGCATGCGCTTTACCGAGAATGTCACAACATAGCACTTTCGCACTTGTAACGGTACAACACGCAGTATTTGGCTTGTTCATGCCGTTTTGTGTGCTTTCACAACATTTTACCTATCGCAGTTTCGTACTCGCAATAAAACAACACTATCTCGTTAGACGACGTCGTTTTTGGTGGTTTCACGACGCTACCTAGCTTAAACTAACATAACTCAACCTAACATAACCTTCGCACTTCTATCGTTAGAAAACGTTTTACTCGCTACTTTACATTGCTTTCTACAACATTACGACGGTTTCAAGCGCTTTCACATTAGATATCGCAGTTCCCAACTTGTAAAGGTGAAAAACACTGCATCTCACTAAGTGACATTGTTTATTGCGGTTTTACGACGGTTCATACCTTAACCTAACGTAACCTAACCTAACCTAACCCAACCTAACCTAACATAACCTAACCTAACCTAACCTAACCTAACCAAACCTAACCTAACGTAACCTAACCTAACCTAACCTAACCTAACCTAACGACGTTTGCAAGTGCTTTCACATTAGATATCGCAGTTCCCAACTTGTAATGGTGAAAAACACTGCATCTCACTAAGTGACATTGTTTAATGCGGTTTTACGACGGTTCATATCTTAACCTAACCTAACATTCGCACTTGTATTAAAAAACGCTCTATTACACTGTTTCGTTCACAATTAGGATATTTGCATAACCTCACAGTTTTTCACCAACTTATTGCAGTACAGAACGCTGTATCTCGCTAAATGACATCGTTCTTTAAGGTTTCACGATGCTTGCATGCGCTTTAACGAGAATATCACAACATAGCAGTTTCGCACTTGTAACGGTACAACACGCAGTATTTGGCTTGCTCATGCCGTTTTGTGTGCTTTCACAACATTTCACCTATCGCAGTTTCGTACTCGCAATAAAACAACACTATCTCGTTAGATGACGTTGTTTTTGGTAGTTTCACGACGCTACCTAGCTTAAACTAACAACTCGACCTATCATGACCTTCGCACTTCTATCGTTAGAAAACGTTTTACTCGCTACTTTACATTGCTTTCTACAACATTACGACGGTTTCAAGCACTTTCACATTAGATATCACAGTTCCCAACTTATAAAGGTGAAAAACACTGCATCTCACTAAGTGACATTGTTTAATGCGGTTTTACGACGGTTCATACCTTAACCTAACCTAACCTAACCTAACCTAACCCAACCCAACTTAACCTAACCTAACCTAACCTAACCTAAACTAACCTAACCCAACCTAACCTAACCTAACCCAACCTAACCCAACCTAACCCAACCCAACCCAACCTAACCTAACCTAACCTAAGCTAACCTAACCTAACCTAACCAAACCTAACCTAACCTAACTTAACCTAACCTAACGTAACCTAACCTAACCTATTCTAACGTAACCTAACCTTACCTGACCTAACCTAACCTAACGTAACCTAACCTAACCTAACATAACCTAACGTAACCTAACCTAACCTAACCTAACGTAACCTAACCTAACCTAACCCAACCTAACCCAACCCAACCCAACCCAACCCAACAACACCCAACCCAACCTAACCTAACCTAACCTAACCTTACCTAACCTAACCAAATTATCCTTACCTAACCTAACCTAAC
The DNA here is from genome assembly GCF_043290135.1 of Rhipicephalus microplus. Lineage (NCBI taxonomy): Eukaryota > Metazoa > Arthropoda > Arachnida > Ixodida > Ixodidae > Rhipicephalus > Rhipicephalus microplus. The sequence goes on along the minus strand of NW_027464585.1, from coordinate 59,213,052 downwards.
CTAACGTAACCTAACCTAACCTAACGTAACCTAACCTAACGTAACCTAACCTAACCTAACCTAACCTAACCTAACCTAACCCAACCAACCTAACCTAACCCAACCTAACCCAACCCAACCCAACCTAACCTAAACTAACCTAACCTAACCTAACCAAACCTAACCTAAATTAACCTAACCTAACGTAACCTAACCTAACCTATTCTAACCTAACCTAACCTAACCTAACCTAACCTAACCTAACCTAACCTTACCTAACCTAACCAAATTATCCTTACCTAACCTAACCTAACCTGACGTAACGTAACCTAACCTAACCTAACCTAACGTAAGCTAACCTAACGTAACCTAACCTAACCTAACCTAACCTAACCCAACCTAACCTAACCTAACCTAACCTAACCCAACTCAACCCAACCTAACCTAATCTAACCTTACCTAACCTAACCTAACCTAACCAAACCTAACCTAACCTAACCTAACCTAACCTAACCTAACGACGGTTGCAAGCGCTTTCACATTAAATATCGCAGTTCCCCACTTTTAATGGTGAAAAACACTGCATCTCAGTAATTGACATTGTTTAATGCGGTTTTACGACGGTTCATATCTTAACCTAACCTAACATTCGCACTTGTATCTAAAGACGCTCAATTACACTGTTTCGTTCACAATTACGATATTTGCTTGACCTCACAGTTTCTCACCAACTTATTACAGTACAGAACGCTGTATCTCGCTAAATGACATCGTTCTTTAAGGTTTCACGATACTTGCATGCGCTTTACCGAGAATGTCACAACATAGCACTTTCGCACTTGTAACGGTACAACACGCAGTATTTGGCTTGTTCATGCCGTTTTGTGTGCTTTCACAACATTTTACCTATCGCAGTTTCGTACTCGCAATAAAACAACACTATCTCGTTAGATGACGTCGTTTTTGGTGGTTTCACGACGCTACCTAGCTTAAACTAACATAACTCAACCTAACATAACCTTCGCACTTCTATCGTTAGAAAACGTTTTACTCGCTACTTTACATTGCTTTCTACAACATTACGACGGTTTCAAGCGCTTTCACATTAGATATCGCAGTTCCCAACTTGTAAAGGTGAAAAACACTGCATCTCACTAAGTGACATTGTTTATTGCGGTTTTACGACGGTTCATACCTTAACCTAACGTAACCTAACCTAACCTAACCCAACCTAACCTAACATAACCTAACCTAACCTAACCTAACCAAACCTAACCTAACGTAACCTAACCTAACCTAACCTAACCTAACGACGTTTGCAAGTGCTTTCACATTAGATATCGCAGTTCCCAACTTGTAATGGTGAAAAACACTGCATCTCACTAAGTGACATTATTTAATGCGGTTTTACGACGGTTCATATCTTAACCTAACCTAACATTCGCACTTGTATTAAAAAACGCTCTATTACACTGTTTCGTTCACAATTAGGATATTTGCATAACCTCACAGTTTTTCACCAACTTATTGCAGTACAGAACGCTGTATCTCGCTAAATGACATCGTTCTTTAAGGTTTCACGATGCTTGCATGCGCTTTAACGAGAATATCACAACATAGCAGTTTCGCACTTGTAACGGTACAACACGCAGTATTTGGCTTGTTCATGCCGTTTTGTGTGCTTTCACAACATTTCACCTATCGCAGTTTCGTACTCGCAATAAAACAACACTATCTCATTAGATGACGTTGTTTTTGGTAGTTTCACGACGCTACCTAGCTTAAACTAACATAACTCAACCTAACATGACCTTCGCACTTCTATCGTTAGAAAACGTTTTACTCGCTACTTTACATTGCTTTCTACAACATTACGACGGTTTCAAGCGCTTTCACATTAGATATCACAGTTCCAAACTTGTAAAGGTGAAAAACACTGCATCTCACTAAGTGACATTGTTTAATGCGGTTTTACGACGGTTCATACCTTAACCTAACCTAACCTAACCTAACCTTACCTAACCTAACCTAACATAACCCAACCCAACTTAACCTAACCTAACCTAACCTAACCTAAACTAACCTAACCCAACCTAACCTAACCTAACCCAACCTAACCCAACCCAACCCAACCTAACCTAACCTAACCTAAGCTAACCTAACCTAACCTAACCAAACCTAACCTAACCTAACTTAACCTAACCTAACGTAACCTAACCTAACCTATTCTAACGTAACCTAACCTTACCTGACCTAACCTAACCTAACGTAACCTAACCTAACCTAACATAACCTAACGTAACCTAACCTTACCTAACCTAACGTAACCTAACCTAACCTAACCAAACCTAACCCAACCCAACCCAACCCAACAACACCCAACCCAACCTAACCTAACCTAACCTAACCTTACCTAACCTAACCAAATTATCCTTACCTAACCTAACCTAACCTAACGTAACGTAACCTAACCTGACCTAACCTAACGTAACCTAACCTAACGTAACCTAACCTAACCTAACCTAACCTAACCCCACCTAACCTAACCTAACCTAACCTAACCCAACTCAACCCAACCTAACCTAATCTAACCTAACCTAACCTAACCTAACCAAACCTAACCTAACCTAACCTAACCTAACCTAACCTAACCTAACGACGGTTGCAAGCGCTTTCACATTAAATATCGCAGTTCCCCACTTTTAATGGTGAAAAACACTGCATCTCAGTAATTGACATTGTTTAATGCGGTTTTACGACGGTTCATATCTTAACCTAACCTAACATTCGCACTTGTATCTAAAAACGCTCTATTACACTGTTTTGTTCACAATTACGATATTTGCATAACCTCACAGTTTTTCACCAACTTATTGCAGTACAGAACGCTGTATCTCGCTAAATGACATTGTTCTTTAAGGTTTCACGATGCTTGCATGCGATTTAACGAGAATATCACAATATAGCAGTTTCGCACTTGTAACGGTAGAACACGCAGTATTTGGCTTGTTCATGCCGTTTTGTGTGCTTTCACAACATTTCACCTATCGCAGTTTAATACTCGCTATAAAACAACACTATCTCGTTAGATGACGTCGTTTTTGGTAGTTTCACGACGCTACCTAGCTTAAACTAACCTAACCTAACCTAACCTTCGCACTTCTATCGTTAGAAAACGTTTTACTCGCCACTTTACAATGTTTTCTACAAGATTACGACGGTTTCATGCGCTTTCACATTAGATATCGTAGTTCCCGACTTGTAATGTTGAAAAACACTACATCTCACTAAGTGACATTGTTTAATGCGGTTTTACGACGGTTGATATGTCAACCTAACCTAACATTCGCACTTGTATCTAAAGACGCTCAATTACACTGTTTCGTTCACAATTACGATATTTGCTTGACCTCACAGTTTCTCACCAACTTATTACAGTACAGAACGCTGTATCTCGCTAAATGACATCGTTCTTTAAGGTTTCACGATACTTGCATGCGCTTTACCGAGAATGTCACAACATAGCACTTTCGCACTTGTAACGGTACAACACGCAGTATTTGGCTTGTTCATGCCGTTTTGTGTGCTTTCACAACATTTTACCTATCGCAGTTTCGTACTCGCAATAAAACAACACTATCTCGTTAGATGACGTCGTTTTGGTGGTTTCACGACGCTACCTAGCTTAAACTAACATAACTCAACCTAACATAACCTTCGCACTTCTATCGTTAGAAAACGTTTTACTCGCTACTTTACATTGCTTTCTACAACATTACGACGGTTTCAAGCGCTTTCACATTAGATATCGCAGTTCCCAACTTGTAAAGGTGAAAAACACTGCATCTCACTAAGTGACATTGTTTATTGCGGTTTTACGACGGTTCATACCTTAACCTAACGTAACCTAACCTAACCTAACCCAACCTAACCTAACATAACCTAACCTAACCTAACCTAACCAAACCTAACCTAACGTAACCTAACCTAACCTAACCTAACCTAACCTAACCTAACCTAACCTAACCTAACGACGTTTGCAAGTGCTTTCACATTAGATATCGCAGTTCCCAACTTGTAATTGTGAAAAACACTGCATCTCACTAAGTGACATTGTTTAATGCGGTTTTACGACGGTTCATATCTTAACCTAACCTAACATTCGTACTTGTATTGAAAAACGCTCTATTACATTGTTTCGTTCACAATTACGATATTTGCATAACCTCACAGTTTTTCACCAACTTATTGCAGTACAGAACGCTGTATCTCGCTAAATGACATCGTTCTTTAAGGTTTCACGATGCTTGCATGCGCTTTAACGAGAATATCACAATATAGCAGTTTCGCACTTGTAACGGTAGAACACGCAGTATTTGGCTTGTTCATGCCGTTTTGTGTGCATTCACAACATTTTACCTATCGCAGTTTAATACTCGCAATAAAACAACACTATCTCGTTAGATGACGTCGTTTTTGGTAGTTTCACGACGCTACCTAGCTTAAACTAACCTAACCTAACCTAACCTTCGCACTTCTATCGTTAGAAAACGTTTACTCGCAACTTTACAATGTTTTCTACAAGATTACGACGGTTTCATGCGCTTTCACATTAGATATCGTAGTTCCCGACTCGTAATGTTGAAAAACACTACATCTCACTAAGTGACATTGTTTAATGCGGTTTTACGACGGTTGATATGTCAACCTAACCTAACATTCGCACTTGTATTTAAAGACGCTCAATTACACTGTTTCGTTCACAATTACGATATTTGCTTGACCTCACAGTTTCTCACCAACTTATTACAGTACAGAACGCTGTATCTCGCTAAATGACATCGTTGTTTAAGGTTTCACGATACTTGCATGCGCTTTACCGAGAATGTCACAACATAGCAGTTTCGCACTTGTAACGGTACAACACGCAGTATTTGGGTTGTTCATGCCGTTTTGAGTGCTTTCACAACATTTTACCTGTCGCAGTTTCGTACTCGCATTAAAACAACACTATCTCGTTAGATGACGTCGTTTTTGGTGGTTTCACGACGCTACCTAGCTTAAACTAACATAACTCAAACTAACCGAACCTTCGCACTTCTATCGTTAGAAAACGTTTTATTCGCTACTTTACAATGTTTTCTACAACATTACGACGGTTTCATGCGCTTTCACATTAGATATCGCAGTTCCCGACTTGTAATGGTGAAAAACACAGCATCTCACTAAGTGACATTGTTTAACGCGGTTTTAGCGCGGTTCATATCTTAACCTAACCTAACCTTACCTAAACCAACCTAACCCAACCTAACCTAACCAAACCTTACCTAACATACCCTAACCTAACCTAACCTAACCTAACCAAACCTAACCTAACCTAACCTAACGTAACCTAACCTAACCTAACCTAACCTAACCTAACTTGACGACGTTTGCAAGCGCTTTCACATTAGATATCGCAGTTCCCGACTTGTAATGGTGAAAAACACTGCATCTCACTAAGTGACATTGATTAATGCGGTTTTACGACGGTTCATATCTTAACCTAACCTAACATTCGCACTTGTATTAAAAAACGCTCTATTACACTGTTTCGTTCACAATTAGGATATTTGCATAGCCTCACAGTTTTTCACCAACTTATTGCAGTAGAGAACGCTGTATCTCGCTAAATGACATTGTTCTTTAAGGTTTCACGATGCTTGCATGCGCTTTAACGAGAATATCACAATATAGCAGTTTCGCACTTGTAACGGTAGAACACGCAGTATTTGGCTTGTTCATGCCGTTTTGTGTGCTTTCACAACATTTCACCTATCGCAGTTTAATACTCGCTATAAAACAACACTATCTCGTTAGATGACGTCGTTTTTGGTAGTTTCACGACGCTACCTAGCTTAAACTAACCTAACCTAACCTAACCTTCGCACTTCTATGGTTAGAAAACGTTTTACTCGCCACTTTACAATGTTTTCTACAAGATTACGACGGTTTCATGCGCTTTCACAATTAGATATCGTAGTTCCCGACTTGTAATGTTCAAAAACACTACATCTCACTAAGTGACATTGTTTAATGCGGTTTTACGACGGTTGATATGTCAACCTAACCTAACATTCGCACTTGTATCTAAAGACGCTCAATTACACTGTTTCGTTCAGAATTACGATATTTGCTTGACCTCACAGTTTCTCACCAACTTATTACAGTGCAGAACGCTGTATCTCGCTAAATGACATCGTTCTTTAAGGTTTCACGATACTTGCATGCGCTTTACCGAGAATGTCACAACATAGCAGTTTCGCACTTGTAACGGTACAACACGCAGTATTTGGCTTGTTCATGCCGTTTTGTGTGCTTTCACAACATTTTACCTATCGCAGTTTCGTACTCGCAATAAAACAACACTATCTCGTTAGATGACGTCGTTTTTGGTGGTTTCACGACGCTACCTAGCTTAAACTAACATAACTCAACCTAACATATCCTTCGCACTTCTATCGTTAGAAAACGTTTTACTCGCTACTTTACATTGCTTTCTACAACATTACGACGGTTTCAAGCGCTTTCACATTAGATATCGCAGTTCCCAACTTGTAAAGGTGAAAAACACTGCATCTCACTAAGTGACATTGTTTATTGCGGTTTTACGACGGTTCATACCTTAACCTAACGTAACCTAACCTAACCTAACCCAACCTAACCTAACCAAACCTAACCTAACCTAACCTAACCTAACCAAACCTAACCTAACGTAACCTAACCTAACCTAACCTAACCTAACGACGTTTGCAAGCGCTTTCACATTAGATATCGCAGTTCCCAACTTGTAATGGTGAAAAACACTGCATCTCACTAAGTGACATTGTTTAATGCGGTTTTACGACGGTTCATATCTTAACCTAACCTAACATTCGTACTTGTATTGAAAAACGCTCTATTACACTTTTTCGTTCACAATTACGATATTTGCATAACCTCACAGTTTTTCACCAACTTATTGCAGTACAGAACGCTGTATCTCGCTAAATGACATT